>NC_133619.1:64337435-64626663 GCF_048593235.1 Sminthopsis crassicaudata | reverse complement strand
TTCCCTTTCCCTTTCCCTTTCCCTTTCCCTCTTTCCCTTTCCCTTCCTTTCCCTTCCTTTCCTTTCCTTTCCTTTCCTTTCCCTTTCCCTTTCCCTTTCCCTTTCCTTTCCTTTCCTTTCCTTTCCTTTCCTTTCCTTTCCTTTCCTTTCCTTTCCTTTCCTTTCCTTTCTTTCCTTTCCTTTCCTTTCCTTTCCTTTCCTTTCCTTTCCTTTCCTTTCCTTTCCTTTCCTTTCCTTTCCTTTCCTTTCCTTTCCTTTCCTTTCCTTTCCTTTCCTTTCCTTTCCTTTCCTTTCCTTTCTTTCCTTCTTTCTTTTTTCCATTCCTTTTTCTTTTTCCTTCTTATACTCTTATGAGTCATGAGTCTAGGACTTGTTAAGCTCTCGATATGACTTCACTTTCCTCACCTGTTTAATGCAGGATTGAATTAAATGGAATTAATAAACTTAAGTTTATTTCTACCCTTAGATCAATGACACAGTGATGATTAAAGTGACAATATTAATAGCTGGCATTTACATAGCTAGCATAGGACATGTTATGTAACAGAATGAATGATAACTGATGACTGAATGAATACCCATTCATTACACATGATATACCCATTGGAATTAAAAATTATCATTTATCACATGAGGAAGGCAAAGGAACTTTATGAATTCTGCCACATAGTGAGTAGATCAGCTGCTATCAAGATCAAATTATGCTAAGAGATCCACAAATTCTTGAGTACATACTGGATAAGTTCAGGAAGGAGGTGATGCTTACTGATATTACTTCTCTAAACTATAATATGCCAGGAATGTATGTAGAGAAGATGGGTCCATATAGTCAAGTCTTGATGAACTAGAATTCTGGGAAAATGGCAAATTCCTAGTTAAAATCCTACACACCCTATCACTTCATTACATTAAGAACCTGAAGCAAATTTAATGAAAACCTGATTCTTGTACCCAGCCCCACCCTTGTACGAAAACTAAACCAAATACACATCCTTACTGTAAATATAGGGGTTGGCTCTTGCCTCTGCAATCTATCTCTGTCTCTATCAACTGCATCATCAGAAATGTGGCAATGTTTTTTTTTTTACTTTCATCTGGAGATTCTTGTTTATGGTTTGAGAGAGAATTGTGAGGAACAGGGACAAAGAACTAATATAACTTTTTTTTTTCCTAAGAAACTAAATTGAACTGAGTTTAACTTTTATTTTGTGGAAGTTTATTGAAGAAAATTATTGAGAAGCATTAATTGCTACCTTGTGAAAACTGAATGGTAGGACTGTATTTCCAGATTTAAGGAGAAAGAAGGAAGGAAAAAAAGTATCTATTAAGTGCTCACTATATGCCTGGAAGTGTTGAATGCTTTATAGATAATTCTTTTAAGCCAGCACTTATGTTTGATGGTGAGAGATAACACCAGCTGTGTTTTTTAATAGAAATAAATTGTTAAAATATTTAAGCATGTATTTGTGATATATATTTATATATGAATATATTTATTTCTATATTTTATTTATATAATTATGTATACATATATATAATATGTATATATATATATATTACATATATATTTATATGTAAAAATATATATATACACACACACACACAACTCATGGGTGTCATAAATCTAGATGAGCTAAAATTTGGCCCTCTTCCACAGACACATATAGTCAAGACATATTCCTATCATTTGCATACTAACTGAGAGTTGAGGTTATAGACAAGCACCAGGATCTCGATTAAGACTAAATTCTCTTTCTCTCAGGCTCTGATATAGGTATTGAACTTGAATATTATGTAACTCTTCTCTACACATGCTCATAGTCCAAAAGTTCAAAACAAAAGCCTATTTCCTGATTGTTCTTATTTTTGCAAGCTAAGCCCCTTCCCACCTAACTTTAGTCACACACACAAAGACATCACAAATATCATATAGTAAATAAACCTATTTTTACAAGCAAAAGAGCAAACAAACTTCAAAGAAATTGTACAGATAAGAAAATACCAAAGAATGAATAATAAGATTGAATGAACTCTTAAGTTAGTGGTGAGATAAGATCAAAGCTCAAACTAAGAGAAAGAAAAAAAAATAACTATCTCACTTAAATGGGATATATTCCTAGGAATCTCTAGAATTTCAAATCAATCCAAAGACCCAATGGTGCCAGCTTCTTGTACACATCTGCTTTTCCAAAGTCCTTCTCAGCTAGTTTCCTAGAATGTCATCTGTTCATGCATTTTTCCCCAAAAATGCATGTAAGCAATTCCTAAGTACCTTACACACTATGCATCATGACATTCAGCATTTTCTCTGCCAATCAGGAGTCAAATCTCTTACTGTATATGCAGAAGCATGTAAAATATCCTAGGATTGGGTGAAAGACAAGCTAAATATTAGTCATTACATGGTCAATAAATTGTACAGCAAGTAAAATAAATTTTAACTCTACATTTGATAGGGAGAACAAAATGAGCAAAAGTTTATAGAATATAAAGTTTTCTCTTATTTATTTAAGATAATAGGGTGAGGGTGCCAAGGTAATTGAAAGAGGTTGTACATTAATATTAAATTATTAGGAAAAATTAGATGATACTCAATAATTATCTAAGAAATTAGTAAAGAAATAAATTAGTAGCAGCGCAAAAAGCAGAGTGATCACCTCAGGCAAGTTCTCATGTAGCAAGGTTTTAGAGAGGACAATTCCACATATAGGCTAGTGTCTTCTCTCTATCTATATCCTGAAATTACTTTGTAAGTACTGTGTGTATGTGCATACACATATATAAACACTCATGTATGTATTATATGCCATGTTATGCTATGTATGTGCATATATTATATATTATTTATATATGATTTCTTGATCATGAAGGATCAAGATCATGAAGATACATAGATAAAGATGGATGGATAAACAGATATTACACGCACATATATGTATATAACATCCCTCAGGTTCTTTTTGGCACTAATATTCTGAAATTCTAAGGCTTAGAGAAACATTGTGGAAAGGGAAGATGGAGATGGGCAAAGTTAGCGAAATGAGGAGAAGAATTAAAGGTATGACTAGAAACTTAGTCTTTGCATTTTCATCAGAGACTACAAAGTATTCCAGATAAAACTAATTTAGATCATCCTAGATCAGTCTTGAAATATAACCCTTGGCTTCAAAAATGCCAAGGGGACAGCTTCTGAGGGGAATTCTACAGGAAGAGAAAAAGGAAAATGTGAAGAGAAAGTTACTAAATGAGAAATTGTCCACCTGCCGGCTAACCCACCCGGCTCTATGTCCCCACTTCTCCTTAATGGGAACAATTTGGTCCTTTGAGTTTTGAGAGAGCTGGCTAATGTCTTGAAACAGGCCAAGAGGACAAGATCTGCTCTATAAACATGAGTATTATGATTTGAACAAGGGTGTGAATCTGGGGTGGGTCCCATCAACTATCTGCTTGAAAGGGCTTGTCCTGAATGAGGCAGGAGGAAGTTGTGAATTTGGAATGGAAATATAGGAGCAGGGTTGGAGGGAAGTAGTAGTGTCAGCTGGGAGAAGAGACAGATCTAACCTGGAAGTGCTGGATGAACTTTATGTAAAACCGTAGTCCTGAGAACCATGAATTCTAGCATTTCTTTCCACAATAACTCTCCCCATAATGGGGGCTTGCCATCATTACACACACACACACACACACACACACACACACACACACACACACACACACACACATTTGTGTGCTACACACCTAGAAGGGCTGGTAACTACCTGCCTGGGGAGGAAGGTGCAGAAGGATTTATGAGATGGGCTTTTGGCAAGAGATTTGTATTTGCAAGATTTTTTTTTTTTAAGGAAGAAAGAAAAGACAGAAAGAAGGAAAAAGTCTGAATAAAAACAGAGCTGTCATTTAGCTGGTCAAGAAGATAGCTTCTCCCTAAAACCTGATGTTACCTGCTTCCTTTACTTGCCTTTTTCCTTTCCACTTCAGCCTTTTCCTAACCCCAATACTACCCATAGCCACAGTCTAGGGGGAACAGTTACATATGGTGCCAAAGAAAGGGAGGGAACTCATTGCTCTTTCCTTCTTTGGTGACTGAGGGAAACCTCAATGCTTGTTCCCTTGGCAGCGACTTTCATAGGAATGAAAAGTTTGATCTACTATGCAAACTATTCCCTTCTTACAACCACCCTGAATCTCCCAGCTTCCCTTGTGGGTAGCCTTTTATTGGTATAGTGGAAAGATCACTGGTTGTGAAATGAAAAACCCTGGATTTGAATCTTGGCTCTGCTATTCCCTACTCATATGTCCTTTGGCTAATCAGGGAACTTCTCTAGATATCAAATTTCCTCATCTATAAAATGTTGGGGTTGGGCCAGGAAACTTCTGATGTTCTAAATCTATAACTCTATGATTCTCACCCTCTCTACCTGCACACCCCACTTTGATACCAACTGTGGCTTTGAATTAATCAGTTTCCCACTTCTAGGTTTTAGGTTCCTTAACAATAAAGTGAGAGGTCTGGACACCATGGTCTAGTGAAAGACTTATTTAGATTGTAGTGAAACATTAATGTTTATTCTTTGTGACCCCATTTGGGGTTTTCTTGGCAGAAATACTGAAGTGGTTTGCCATTTCAGATGAGGAAACCGAGGCAAAGAGGGTTAAATGACTTGCCCAGAGTCATAGGAATAATAAATTTCTAAGGCCAGATTTGAACTCACAAAAATGAATCTTCTGATTCCAGGATTAGCATGCTGTTCATTGTACCACCTAGCTATCCACCAGAAATGGCAGTAAACTTAATGCAATTCATCCAAGGTTTGCCTATTAAACTTGCCAGTAAAATGTAAA
Source organism: Sminthopsis crassicaudata (assembly GCF_048593235.1). Lineage (NCBI taxonomy): Eukaryota > Metazoa > Chordata > Mammalia > Dasyuromorphia > Dasyuridae > Sminthopsis > Sminthopsis crassicaudata. The sequence continues at coordinate 64,621,821 of NC_133619.1, read as the reverse complement.
TTCCTCAGACATAAGAACTATTTCAAGGTCTTTCTTCCCTTTGCAGGCCAAGCATCCAGCAAAACCCTGACAGTTAGTAGTAGATCCTCAATAAATACTTGTAAAATGAAATAGAATTGGAAATTCAAGCTGAGTGAAATGGGAATAGCTACTTAGAACTGGAGTTGATTAAACCTACCTCCCTTTTCTAATGCTATACTTTATATACAAGGGATGGACCAGGAAAATGACATGAAGCACTCAAGATAAACTTCTGAGATTTAGTGAAATATGTGAGACCATACAAATAATTTTCATCACTTTTCATCTTTCCTGTCAGGGTAGTATAAGGGAGAGTCAGTTTACAATTGTCTTTTAAATGTATGATATAAGAAATCATAAATTCAAATTGTACCTCAGACACTCTCTGGGCAAGTCACTTAAAACTCTCTGTGGCTCAGTTTCTACATTTATAAAGAAAAGATTATAATACCTTATACTTCACAGGATTGCTGTGAGCATCAAATAAAATAAGACTAGAAAAGCACCTGGAAAATCTTAAAACTTATGTCAATTCTAGCTATGAGAATCAAATCATTTCATCTCTCAAGGCTTTTTATTCCCTCTTCATTTTCTCCCTCATCTTTGAGACCATTTTGTTATTTGTTCATTGAAACATATTTATTAAGTGTCTATTACATATAATTCCTTGTATAAGTTATGGAGAAAATATGACAATATATAAGACAAGGAGATATTAAGGAAATCAGAGACTCTATAAGCACAGGAAGCCTTTCCCAGTTCATTTTAATTCTATGCCTTCCCTCCAGTAATTATTTCCTATTTATCATGTGTATAGTTTGTTTATCTTTGCTCACTCTTGGTCTTTCCTTTAGATTACAAACCCCTTGAAGGCAGGAACCAATCTCTTCCTCTTTTTGTACCTCTAGCACTTAACACGGAGCCTGACACATAATTGTTATTATTAAAGATCCTTAGATCTTCCTTAGATCTTTTTTTTTTTTTTTTTGGGGGGGAGTTGTTTAAGCAATTGGGATTAATTGACTTGCCCAGGGGCACACAGCTAAGGAAGTATTAAGTGTCTGAGGCTAAATTTGAACTCAGATCCTCCTGACTTCAGGGCTGGGGTTCTATCCACTGCACCAACTAGCTGCCTCTGTCCTTAGTTCTTAAAGAGTACCATAACATCAGGGAGGTGACACCATAACATGCACGTAAGTTGGATTTACATGAAGGAGGGCTGTGCAAGGTCACCTCTCTCACTTTCCCCTCCAAAGTCATCTGGGTCCAGTGGCCAGATATAGATCAGGACAGCTAGAGATGGCCCTGGATGCATTGGAAGACCTTGGCCTTTTTAAGCTAAGATCTTTGACAGCTCTCAGTTTGACACATAGTAAGGGTTTTAAAAATGCTTATTGATTTACTTCTGACTCCCAAAATTCGATTACCTTTTGAAAAAGACACATGAGTAAATGCATAAGAATCAAAAGGTATGGTTAAGGATGATTCAGGTGCTGATATTGTAGTTTAGCATCTCAGCCCTGGCTCTTTGGTAGAAACTGTAAGCTGAATCTTAAGGCTTGTAATAACTTGCTTTATGACTTTTCCAAGAGTCCAAGGATGCACATAATGTAAGGCAGTAGGGGCATGTGGGTAAATTCACACAGATAACCAGACCCCAAGAAATGCACTGCTCTATTATGCACTTACCTACTTTTCTAAATCTCTCTTCTGAAAACACAGCACTCTGTTATAATAAACAGTCAGTTTAGATCAGAAGAATGGACTGTTTCTAGCTACCAGGGGCCTCATAGGGACACAAAAATTAATAGTCTCATTGGGGTAATTAGCAATAGTTGCTGCCTTCCTGCTAAAGACACAATCCCCCTCCCTTTCCAATTGTATAACCAAAGGGGAAAAGGAGTGCTAAGCTTAGACTTTGAAAATATTTATTAATTGGTTGACGGTCAACCCATCAAGTCAAGTCAACAAGCATTAATGAGGCAATTATTATATGCCGGGTAGTGTGCAATTCCTGGGAATAAAAATACAATCTACCCTCAAGGTTACATTCTAATGAGGAAAAGCAACAAATAAAAGGAAGCTGAAAAGGTAGAGAGAGATGGGATAGAATCTGTGAGAGGGAAGAAGAGGAATGGTAAAGAAAGTGCTGAGAGCCCAGAAAGGAATGAAAAGGGTATTTTCCTTAAAATGTAGGTTATGAGAGGGGCAGCTAGGTGCTGCAGTGGATAGAGCACCAGTCCTGGAATTGGGAGGATTTGAGTTCAAATTTGAACTCAGACATTTGATATTTACTAGTTGTGTGACCTTGAAACCTCATTGCCTCACCAAAAATAATTGTAGGTTATGGGGGGAATAAAAAGGACTGTATTTCCAGGGTGAGAAGGCTACTGTGACAGAGTAGAGAAAAGGGAGAGGTAAGGGTAGAGTCTAGAAAGCTCTAAAATATCCCTTTCATATTTCTCTAAAAAAGAAATTGAAAAAATTATGACAATTATTCAAAGTCATGGAATTTTCAACAAAAGTAGGAGCATGATCTTGGGGGAGAAGGGAAGGGAGAGAGGAGAAGAGTCAACTGGTTGACTTAGTTTTCAGTAATATTGGGAGTAAAGGATTCCTATTTTAACAAGGACTATTTTCCAAAAGTTGGTATTAACACATTGAATCACAATGTCTATGCAACATCACAGGGCTTTCCAGACTTTGTCAACTTCTGAGGACTCACTATCTATTGCAAATACTATTCTCAGAGTTTCCTCTCTTATTCCCCCATTCCCATCAGTGTTTGGTTTGCCAAAACAATTTTAAGACTACTTGGTTGTCAGCTAAAATCAACAAAAGAAGATTTGAAAATCCTAAAGGGATTTCAGGTATCAGTTTTCTATTCATCTCTATCAGTGTCTACTTTGACATTTGACAAAATGTCACTAGAGTATGTTATAACTTGGATTTGAGTTTCTTCTGTATTTTATGTCTTCGGTTTAAATTCAGGCCCAGAATTTGAAATGAGGCAGTTCTGGGGGTCTTTCTAGGATCATTCTTGAGTGGGGAAGGACCAAGTCCACTCACAGATCACTGTCTAATGCAAAGACTCAGTCATGAGCTGAGGGGACTTAAATTCTTGCCCTCGTTCTTAACTAATTCACAGTACAATTTTGAAGAAATCATTTAACTTCCTTGGGTGGGAATTTCTTCATTTGAAAATGGAGTGATTGAACTAGATGAAGGTTTAAATTCCTTTCATCTCTATCCATTGCTTTGCCAACATTCCTATGCAATTCAAGTCTAGGTAATGGGAACATCCATGGAACAATGTTTATCAAGAATAGCAGTCATCTGGGCAACAAGGAAATGAGGATCATGTGATAATAGTCATAGGATATTATGACATTTTTCATGTGGAGAACCTAATAGTATTTTACCAATTGCTAGCTGAGTCCTGCTCCTATGCAATTGTCCAGAAGGGCTTTCAAAATAAGAATCCTGGATTAGATGGATGGGAGCCTTTTTCCCAAGCCAAGTCCTTATAGCACTAGAGTTCTACTTCTCAATTTTCCACCCATGAATGTTTAAAAAATGAAGATATTTTCATTCCTGATAAAATAGCTCATTATAACTGCATCACCAGGCTGAGGCTATATGTCACAATGGAATAAGACATGGATTTAGAACTAGAGAAGCTGGGTCAATACCTGTCTGTGCAACTCAGCTTTATAACCTGGGACAAGTAATTCAATTATGTTTTCTGGGACTCAGTTTCTTCCTCTGTTAAATAAGAATACCTTCTTCATTTTACAAAGAAAGAAACTAGAACCTGGAGATTGAGTCTTTTTCCTAAAATCACAGAGAAAGTCAGCAATGGAGCTCAGAATTAAAACTAAATCCCTTGACTCTGTAAATATGTGATGTGTACATACTTTACATATAAACTTATATAGATATATATGCATATATATATATATACAGCATATTGTATATACATAGTGTCTATGTCTATAAGATATAAGTATATATTGTGTACATGGGTATAGATGCCTACACTTAAGTATCTATAGCATTATAGGTAATATAAATGCATACACACTGACACACTATATACATAAACATATATATATATATATATATATATACATAAGTATATATGAAGATATAGGGTATGCATAATTGCTTAGGTATATTTATATATAATTCAAATGCATATGTATATGTATATGTGTATACACACACATGTACACACATGTACAACCCAAAAAAGGCAGAAGGGAGCATCGAGGTGGCATAGTAGGTAGAATAGATAGGTAGTAGTAGTGGTAGTAGTAGTAGTAGTAGAAGTAGTACTAGCAGCAGTAGAAGTAGTAGTAGTAGTAGTAGTAGAAGTAGTACTAGCAGCAGTACTAGCAGCAGTAGAAATAGTAGTAGTAATAGAAGTTATATAACTACTTATTCATAATTATATAATTTCTCTGCCAAGAAAACCCTAAATGGGATACAAAGAGTTAGATATAACTAAGAAAAACAATTGATCAACAACATCAAATGAATAAGTATTAAGTTTATATAATTATAAACAAGTAACAAACTAAAGTTGATTTATCACTTAAACATATATCACATACATAACATATGTAAACATGTAAATATATTTAAATACATTATGTAGGTATATAAAGCCAATTTTAAAAATTATATATGCTTAAAATAGTAAATTTTGTTGTTGTTCAGTTATTTCAGTCATGTCCAACTCCTTTGTGATATCATTTGGGATTTTCTTAGCAAAGATACAAGAGTTATTTTGCCATTTTCTTCTCTAGCACATTTGCCAGATGAAAAAAGTGAAATGAATAGGGTTAAGTGGCTTGCCCAGGGTCACATAATAGTAAATGTCTGAGACCAGATTTGAATTCAGGTTCTCTTGATTCCAGGGCTGGCAATATATTCATTGTGCCATTTAACTGCCCCATTTATAGACCTAGTTAATGATTTAATTTTAGGTCTAAGGGAAGATCAGATAGCACCTATTCCAGTGATTCTCATTTAGTGGTTTGCTTATTTCTTATGATTAGAGATAATGGTCCAAAGTGTTGGGGCTAAAAATTATTGAATTGTGTCTCAAGTAACAAATAATTGCAGATACTATACATAGTATATTGCATTATTCTGGGGAAGGAAAGAAAGAAGGAAGGAAAGAAGGAAGGAAGGAAGGAAGGAAGGAAGGAAGGAAGGAAGGAAGGAAGGAAGGAAGGAAGGAAGGAAGGAAGGAAGGAAGGAAGGAAGGAAGGAAGGAAGGAAGGAAGGAAGGGAGAGGAAAGAAAGAAGGGAGAGGAAAGAAGGAAGAGAAAGGAAAGAAGGAAGAAAGAGAGAGAAAGGAAGGAAGGACAAAAGAAAGAGATGAAAACCATTGATTACTATCTAGTCTTCTCACTTTACAATTCAATGAACAGATCCAGAAAGAGAGTGACTTACCCAGATTCTCCAAGCACCAAGTCCAGCACTAAGAAGGAATGCTAAGAAGGAATTTGAAAGCAAAGTCTCACAGAAATAATGGAAAAGAGGTTGTATTTGTTAATTATCTCCTTCCACTGTTTCTAGACGGGAACTCCTAACAAATCCCTTTCTCCACCTAATCCCTTCTTGTCAAAAGAGATCTTAAAATGTAAGATTCTTTGTAAAGTTTTCCTGAATTATAGAATCATGCTATTTTAGAGGTACAAGTAACTAAAAGAGAAAAGGTTTCTTCCCTCTATCTTCCTCTCCCAGCAAATGACAATTCAAACTTTCTATTTCTTCCTAAAGCCAAACCATAAATGTTCCAAAAGCAGGCTATTTTTCAGAATAATTGAGATTGTTCCAGAAGCAAAAGCTTAGTAAATGTGAGTGGAGCCTTTTTATATTTGTATTAGGAAAGGTAACCATCTTTTAGGTTTAAGCCCCTTGATTGGGAATGTCAGTACTGGACAGTATTAACTAAACCTAGGTATCTGCAATGAAATACAAAATGGCTTATCAACAATCAATCTTAATGTCATTTCCACATGGACACTAATGTCTTTAATCAAAGAAAAGAAGCTGGCTTAAAAAGTAACAAATTATTATTTTGATCAACCATCTGGGTAAGTCAAAGCAAAAAGCTATTTGTTCTTGTTCTATCTTTAGGAATCATATATATGTCATTTTTCTGTCATGTATGACTCTTTATGACCCCATTCAGAATTTTCTTGGCAAAAATATTGGAGTGGCTTGTCCTTCCCTTCTTTATTCATTTTACAAAGGAATCTAAGGCAAATCAGGTTAAGTAGATTGCTCAGGGTCATACATCCAGTATTTGAATTCAGGAAGATGAGTCTTCCTGACTCTAGCCCAGTAAATACTCTATCCACTGTGCCACTTAGCTGTTCTTCTGATATTTATACAGTGCTTCTTTCTACTATTCCTTTCTCTTTCTCTTTGCTTGTCAGAGGTGTTCAAATTATTTGTCCATATCAGTATTGTCCATAAAATGCAAATGCCTCAAGAGCAAGGCAGACATTGGGTAGCACTAGCAAAGCTCCTTGTCTTAGATAAAGATGACAGTACCAATTGAGCAGCTTCCTATATGGAGAATTTCATATTCTTCAAAATATCTATCTACCCCAAAAATGTCATTACTAATGGTCCTTAGAACCCAAAGTTCCTACTACTGTTATAACATCTCAAAACTTAAATTTCCATGTTAATATAGCACAATGGACAGAGGTCTAGAATAGCTCTCTGATTCCTAGACTGGGAATCAAAGCACCTACTATATGACTGCAACAATCTAAATGATCTTGGGAAAGCCCTTTGAGTCTCAGTTTCCTGTGTAAAATGAGTTGGACAAGATATTCTCTAAGAAACTTTCTACTTTTAAGGTCTGCTTTATTTTTTTAGATGCTCATTAAATAAGTTGCTGGCATTTCATAGACTTGGGATGGAAGATATCATCTGCATCTAGAGAGAGAACTATAGATACTGACTGTGGATCAAAGCATCCTCAAAGCATAGTATTTTCACTTTTTCTGTTGTTTTGTTTGTTTGGGTTTGGTTTTTTTTGTGGTTTTTTCCCTTTTGACCTGATTTTTCTTGCACAACATGATAGATTTGGATATATGTTTTAAAAGATTGCATATATTTAACCTATATCACATTGCTTGTTATCTTGGGGAGGGAAGAGGTAAGGGAGGGAGGGAGAACAATCTGGAACACAAATTCTTACAAAAATGAATGCTGAAAAAACTGTCTTTACATGTATTTAGGAAATAAAATATTATTGAGAAATAATAAATAAATAAATTTCCTGGGGAAAGATTAACTAGATGGTTAAGTAGTATAGTGGCTAGAGTGTTGTTTCTAGGATCAGGAAAAATCGAATTCAAATCTAGACCGATATACTTGATAGCTATGTGATCTTAAGAAGTCATTTTAATCCCTCTAAGCTTCAGTTTCCTAATCTCTAATATGGAGATAATAATAAGCAAAATTGTTGTGAGAATCAAAAAAGATATATAGAAAGCACTTTGCAACTTTAAAGTGTTATATAAATTACTGCTGTTGTTAATTTTGTTAATGATAAACAGCAGAGCTAAGGTAAAATATCTGTTTTCCTTGCTCTAAATCCAAATCTATTTTCATCATGTTTGAATCCTGAGTCAGTGTTTTGATGGTGAAGGATCCAGGTCATAACCAAGGGGTCAAAGCAAGTAATGAGATGCCCTGGTGTTCGGTCGTTGAATGCCTGGATGAGGTCAGCCAAATGGCTAAAGAATACCAAAGGAGTAGAAGGAGCATTAAGACAAATTTGACCACCTCCATGATTTTGTCCCAGGGATAACCCTGATCACATTTTAAAAGGTTGCTAATGAGAAAGACCAATCCTACCCCACATTCCTAAACTTGGCTCTATGCAGGTCATTTTTCAGGAGATTAGAATCAATCCTAGCTCAAGGAATAGGCAATAGAGGAGGGGGAAGAGAGAGCTTGGTGGGGTGAAACAGTGGGAGACTATCAGAGAAGCCTCTGTGAATGCAAAAAAGAAAAAAAAAGGAAAAGAAAGAAAGAAAAGAAAAGGAGGGGGTGGGGAAAGAGCCAAGAAGGGATCAGTTTATTTGAAGTCAAAGATATTCTAAGGAAGGTAGGGCCTGGCTGGGGGTTCAGCCAAGGGGTTTCTTTCTCTCTTTGAAAATGAGAAGATTTGAACAGGATCTGTAGGCATAAGCTGATAAAAATCCTTTGAAGTGGACCAGGATCTGTTTATAGCTTCAGAATAATTTAACTCTGGTCAGGGAGAGAGCCTGTTCTCATTTACAAATGTGTAAGGCATTGAATCAGTGTCTACTCCAAATGAATTTCCTTTGGCCAGACATGGGAAAGATTCAGAGCAGACAGAGATTGCCCCCTTTATCTTCACCAGTTAGCCCCTAGGGAAGACTTGCTTAGGTCTTGTCTTTTGGGGAGATGATCAAGCAGGTGATTTTCTTCTCCAAGAGGAAACAGTGAGTAGATGGGGAGGAGAAGAGGAGTAGGGAGGGAAGTTGGGGATAGGGAAATAATTATTAAGAGACCTTGTACAGAAATCTAATATCGCTTTGCCTCTCCTCTAGATCAATGCTTCTCATAGAGTGTTCTCTGGCACACTGGAATTGAGTTTTGTTAGGGGTATCCTGAATTTCTGGATATTACCTTTTGTAGCAGAAGTTGAATTGGATGTTACCCCATGGAATATGTGGGGCTGTTTCTACAGGAATCATACCAAAGGTGTATTGAGGTCTCCAAGCCAACCAGAAGGCTTAATGCTGAAAAGATGATACAACAAAGCTTAATGGTGCGTTAGTGTTCTTCCCCCTTCCCAAAGAATGACAAGTGATGGAACTCTGCCTCAGTTAAAAAAGGAGAAGCAGAATCTCTCCGTGTCTCTGTCTGAATCTGTCTCTGTCTTTCTGTCTGTCTGTCTCTGTCTCTTTCTCCTCTTTCTCTCTCCTTCCCCCTGCCTCTCTTCCATTAACTCTCCCATAAAGGACAGGAAAGGGCCACCCTCTACCCAGGAGCATGATAGTTATAGTTAAAAAGCTATAGCATGTGTATTGGCTTAGACAAGCCTGAGACTGGATCTCAAAAACCTTAGTTTTTCTTCTACTCTGTGTTTCTTTCCAGAGCATAGATGACAGAGAAGTGATCTTTTTTTCTTTTTCTTTTTCTTTTTTTTTTTTTTTTTTTTTTTTGCTGAGGCAACTGGAGTTAAGTGATTTGCCCAGGGTCACACAGCTAGGAAGTGTTAAGTATCTGAGACTAAATTTGAACTCAGGTCCTCCTGACTTCAGGGCTGGTGAAAGTGATCTTGAGATGGATATTATCTGACTCAGAGGCAATCTTGTGATTTTGAGAGATTAAGTTTCTGGGTGCTTGGTCAGCACTGACTTTTTGAGATAATTCCCAAGAAACTGCCCTGATTTATGTTGGAGAAAGTAACCAATATTAGGGAAGTGATCCCAACTCTTATCCTGGCTCACCAGAAAAGATGAACCAGGAGGGACTTGTTTAAATAATACAGAGCTAAAACAAGAGAGCTTGAACAATCTTACAAAATGCTTCATGTTTTGATGTCTTAAATATGAACCCCTCAGGAGAACATAATAATAATTATAAGTTATTACTATTGGTTATTTGTTCTTGCTATATAACAAATATGTGTTATATTTGTAAATCTCTTTCCTTAAGTATTTTTTAATGGGAAGGCAATAAATAAATGTCCTATATCGCCATGCATTATATGTTGATTACTTTTCTATTCCCACCTTTTTAGAGGAGACCTTTGTCATAATGAACTTTAAATTTTCCCTGGGCTGGGGATGTATAGAGCCAGAAAGGCCAAGATAAAGAGACTGATTAACCACCCTTTCCAGACCAGGCTTTCACAGGATGACCCCAGTCCATGTAGATCTAAGAAAGGCCCCTTTCCTTAGGAGGAAGAGAGTACTATGTCACCATCCACCCTCAGCCACAGACCCAGCAACAACTTTTGCTACATATGGGAAAAATTCACACATAATTTTGCATGATATAAATTTTACTTGTCCAGTATATATAATATGATAAGTTTATTGTATTTTGTTTTGTTTTTTAATTTTCAAAGTAGTCATGCCTTGCCTGTTACATCAAAACACATTAGACCTTGAACTTATAAAGAGCTCAACCATAATAATTACTCTCATTGAAGGAAGGCTGTCTCTTCTAATGCTGAAAACTTCAATGATAAGCATATTCTGATTCTGCATAGTACAGAATACTGGGCCAAAAGCAAAAACAGATTGAGAACCATTGATTTTTAGTAAATGTCAGGTTCACTTAATGCTGCCACAACTGCAGGGTAAACTGGAAACATCCTCCAATAGAAATGTTCTTCTAGGACATGGTAATTCTTCTCCCTCTATCCTTTTTTGGTTACTAGAACTTGATCTCTGAAGAAGAGGCATTAAGTTCATTTTCATACTCTTGGGCTGTTTATACCTCCCCCTACCTGTACACAGAAAGTCCTTTAAAGCTTAAGTTTGATTTATGTCTAGTATCTTACCCTAAAAGGAGGAAGTAGAAAAATAGTGTATAATGCAAGTCAGGCATGGGAAAATTAATTATTTCTTGCATGCAAAAGAAATGCTTAACACAAGAGACTCACAAAGACTTAATCCAGCACATTTCAAGCAATTAAAATTGGTTCAGGCAAATGAGTACATTTCACTACAGGGTAAAGGGACCTCTGAGCACAAACAACCAGTAGTTAGGCTCAGTCATGACTATACTGTTGTTAATTAGGTTCTACTACCTCAAGTTTAAAGTTATATATAATACCTTCCACTAGTTCTCTTTACTGAGTTGGAATTCCAGATCATACTTACTAAATGTGTGACTTTGGACAATAAGAAGCAAAATGTCTCCTACTTTATAAGCCAAACCTGCTGAGTTTCTGAATGTTCTCAATACTATTTTGAATTATCTAGTAATTATAATGTATTATATACTTCAAGAAAGTGGTCAAAGACTTACTTAACATATGAGAGTCTGATAAATTATTTGAATGATGACTAGTTATTAATATCAATGATTCTTGGTTATTTTTAGCTAAAATACCTCAAAAATAGACTTTTTATGTAATTACACAATCACACACACATTGTAGTACATACTCCTCCTTTGGAAATCACTGAACTAAATGATTGCCAAGTTCCTTCCACCTCAAAATCTGAAATCCTATAATCCTAGTCTGTTTCTCATTTTACAAAGGGGGAAACTGAGTCCCAGAGAAGCTGAGGGACTTGATCCATAGCATGTAGTTAATCCCTTTCTGCTCTCTTAGCCAATGCCTTTTACTTTCTGGGTATAAGGGTAGGTGCTAATTGGCCAGGCTCTGACTATGAAATAAATTGCTATTGTCCTTATATTTTATTCTCTGAAGGAGACAACCCCAAGTTAGCATTTCAAAGAAGAATGAGTCACTGGGGAGGTTTAAAAGTACCTGCTAATTATTTCTTTAAAGAAAATCTTTAACTCTGGGAGAAAGAAAGGAATAAGTAGCATCAGCTGCCCATTAAGATGAAAGAGCCTGTTACCTGGCCTGCTTAGGAAGCACAGGGACAACAACAGTACCCCTTGTGTTTCTCCCCAGAATGCCCTCCACAGACATTATCTCACCAGCACAGAATCCTGGGGAAAAGATCAGTAAGGGTTGGTATTATGAGCCTTCTCTTTTTTCCTTGTTCTGATGTGACAAGGCCAAGGAAAGACAATTCAGGAAAGGATTTTTCAAAGTACGAAAGACATAGATGGCTTAAAACCTTATACATTTAGAACCACCAAATACTAGTTCAGGAAGCTACCTTAGAGATCATGAAGTACAGGGGTCTTCATGTGTTGGAACTTTTGTGATCACACACCCCATTAGTAAAAAGTTTTGAGCACATACTCTCAATATACATTTACTTATTAATTTATGTATATACTACTACACTGATATTTATATAAATAAACTTTACATAAAAGGAGGAAGGGAGACACTAATCAATGAGGGCCTTTTCTTAGAGTAAGTACAATATGCTCTTCCTAGTATAAACCCAGAGGGAGCCCATTCCATACATGACTTGATGGAAAGTGGCCCCTTCCCTGTTTCAACAGTTGGATGAATATATTAACTATTTCCTATTGTCAAAGATAACCTTTTTTTAACTGACTGATGGGCCAACATTGGGTGCATTGGGCGAATGTACAAAAGGCTCAAGACAATGGAAGAATTCTCTCTCCCTGGCAGGTTCTGAGTGAGGAATAAATGCTGTGAACCACATGATAGGACAGCTCCTTTTCATGTGGCCATAGATACATAATACCACTATTCCTTTTCGGTTTTATTGTGTTTATTACTTTCATGATCTTAAAGGAATGAATATCAGAGATAGATGCACCAGGCTACAACCTTGTGAGCTTCAAAAATTCTATGTCTTTCATACTTTGATTCTGAAGAGCCACCTGAGATCTAGCACCTGGAATCCATGAGAGAGTCCGCCAATAGTGGCAGCAGTCAGACCTAGAGTAAGAAGCCAGCTCTGAAGGGTAACTACCAGTCTAATGGAAGATTGACTTGGAATCTCTAATATCATGACCAGTTGGAGAAGGAGTAACTCATCCATTGACTATGCAATATACAAATGAACTTCATGAGGACAGAATACTTTGAACTCAACAGATAAAATAATGTTTTATCTCAGAATCAATAGGGAATCACCCAGTTTTATTAAGTATGGGAATTACATGGTCAAATGTAAGGGAATTTAGGAAAAATCACTTTAGTGTCTATGTGGAATATAGGAGGGAAAAGGAGAAGTCAAATAAGGAGATCAATTGTTTCCATAGTCCAGATGAGAGAAGATTAGGGTCTGAATTGGGGTGACACCTAAATATCTAGGGAAGGAGACAAGGGATGTGTGGAAAATGTAAGGACAATATTTAACATCTGATTGAGTATGATTGAAAATGAATAAGGGACAATGAAGAATAAGAGACCCAAACTGTCCACTCAAGTGACAAGAATGATAGTGATATCCTTAAAAGAAATATGGAAGTTTGTAAAAGGAATAGTTTGGGGGCAAAGATAATAAAATGAGATCTGTAATCTATCTCAACCCATTCATGCCTTCTTATGTTATGTGATTCACTCTGTTCCATACAAAATAAAAAGCTAGAAGTCGGTTTCTTATTGGCCACTACTCAGAATTGAAGAGTCTTGGATAATCTGCACTGGGATAAGAGGACAGGCAGCCCTTGTTGCTGGAAACTAGAATCAAAAGGAATGATATTTGTAACTTGGAAAGAGGAAGGAGCAGATGAAATGGGGGGGAGTCAGGAAATTGAGAAGGGGTGGGGAAGGGCAAGCATTTGTAAACTACTGTGTCAAGCACTGACATAGATTATAGGAATAGCAGAGCATTGGTTTTATTGCATTCCCCCCATTCCCTTATCAGACCTCATCTGAAGTACTATGTATGGTTCTGAATACCATAAAGTGGATAGTGCTTAGAGAAAACCATCAAGTGATCTGTTAAGGACCAAACCTAAGTTTGAAGGGCAGGTCAATTCTTCAAAAGCTGCCACAGCTGTGTATCATAACATACTTAAAGGAATTGTAAATCAGCCTTTACTGAGGCAATGAATGAGAGAATTAAATAAATCAGAGGGAAGAGGGAAGAGGAGAGAGGTTAGAGAATGCAACTTCTTCTCAGTCTCCTTGAATTGTTATCATCCTCTCATATGAAGAGATCTGTTCTGCTGGTCAGAATTGGATCCCCAGCAGCCACTAGTAGGTTGCATCCATAACAAATGGCGCCCAAACAGGGATACTAGAAACCCAAGAAACAAAGAAGCAGCAGTGCTCAAGAGCTTGTTATGCGTAGGATCCTCTCAGGAAAGTTCTCTTGGTAACCCACAGGGAAGGAAAGGGAGAAGAGACCCAGTAAGACTTTTTCAATCAGAGTAATTAAAATGGGCCAATATATCAAAGGGCTAAGCCAGGAGACTGATGAAGGACTTATGAAAAATGCCTACTCTGACTACAATCCTATTTCTCCATTTGTCAGAAAGTTTGCTTCCATGACATCTCACAAGATTTGACACCTGCATCTCATCCTGCAATCATCCAGAGGAATAGGACAGAAAAGACTTTGATAGTGCTGTTTGCATTCCTCAGCATGAAGACTCAGATGACAGCCACTTCACAATATTGGACCATGCTGTTGGGGGAAAATGATTGTGTTCCCATAAAACAAAAAAATGGGGAATTGTTGAGGATCACACCTAAGTATGAAGGGTAGAAGTTGGTTCTCCAGAAGCCCCCTCAGCTGTGACTCATAACACCCTTGAAAGAATTGCAAATCAGCCTTTACTGACACAGGTGTTACTGATGGATTGGAAATGAAATAAATTGGAGGGAAGAGGAGAGAGTCAGAGAGTGCAACTGCTTTTTTAGTCTCCTTATATCATTATCATCCTCTCCCATGAAAAGATCTATTCTACTGGTCAGAAATAGATCCCCAGCCACTAGCAGGTGGCTCCCATAATACCCAACAGCCACTAGCAGGTTGGTCCCATAACAGTGATCCATCTATGAGGCTAATTTGAAGGAAATGGGGATGTTTACCATAGAGGGAGATGGAAATATTTGCACTGGGAATATTTCACAGAAGATAGGGCCAGTGCCCAGGTTTCCAAGGTTTGCCCCTCTTTTTCCAAGGAGAAAGGTGGAACTATAGGAGAGAAACTTTTTTTATTTGACTAGAAGTGAGATAACAATAAGAATTATTACTGAAACAGCAGACAGGAGAGAATCTCAGTTCCACAGAATGACAAAACTATAGGTCTGTCTGGGGACAGAAAGAAGTGTTGAACAATCCTTTTAGTCTTCTCCCAGAAATGTAATAGGGTATCCCTATACTAATACCAGAAGGAGAAATAGAAGTCAACAACTTGGACTCTAATACTGTTCAACTATTGGTACACTGATCAATGATTTATATATCAGCAGAAGTAAGAAGCCAAGAACATCTTTCTTATTATGTCTTCCTTGTCTAATCTGTACCCAATTCAGTTTGTTACCATGATTCTACAACTACTATCTGGCTGAAAAATATCTCCAAATTTTAGTGGATTGCAAACTCAATATAGATCAGAAATAATAAGTGACACAAAAAGCTAATAAAGTCTTAGAGTGAATTGAGAACTATAGATTCCAGGAGTAAGGACATGTTGGGGTTTTTGTACTTTCCCCTTTTCAAAACTCATCTAAAGCATTAGGTACCATTATGGATATCATAAGTTGGAGAATGTTCAGAAGATGCCAGTGAAGATGATGAGTCCTTGAGACTAAATTAAAAGAATTGGTGATCTCAGAAGACTAAAGATAGGTATAGAAGGAAGGACATGAAGGACCATCCTGTGGAAAAGAGACTAAACTATTAGAAAGTAGATTATATTCTTAATGAAGTCATGTGCTTTCTTGGAGGTCTTTAAGCAGAGGCCATTTGCTAGGGATACCATAGCAGGAATTCTTTGCTTTTTCTGATATGGACTGGACTAGATGGCCATGGAGATTCTTTCCAACTCTCAAATTCTATAATTCTGTGAATTTTCTTAATTAGCATTAGACTTTGATAAACTGGCAAAAGTATCCTTTTTGTTCTTGCCCTATCTTTAAACAACTTCCCAGCGCAACCTTTCTCATCCTGTCTGATTTCTCTTCTCAGAGAAGAGAGAAACTGATTAAATTTTAATTCTTATTAAAGAGTTAGGGACTTCTTGGGACTTAACATATTAGCCATCCAGAGACACTTTGTGTATCAAACAAGTTAAGAAGGGAAAGAGCTAAGTGATAGTAAGCAAGTCTCTCAGCCATACTGGACCCTGTTGTTACCTCATAGAGTGAGCAGATTGGGCTATACGACCCTTAAAAGCTCTTGCCAGCTCTAACATTCTATGATTCTTCAGTCCTCTTTGCTTGTACCCAAGGCAATCACTGACATCCCCTTTAACACAGTTGTCTACCACTAGTGACAAGCTGTAAATTAAAGGCCAAATGAAACAAATGGGGACTTTCAACTGGGTTTCCAACAGGAAGAAGCTGTCAATTTGACTAGGCTGAGGATGAAAAGAATTCCTGGGAGCTGAGGCCACTCTGGGAACAGCACCATAGGCAGACCCCCCTCTCATCTCCCCAACACACATACCTCTCCCAGGGTCTTTGAGCAATGGGCAAGGTGGAGCTGATTAGAGAACAGCTCTCTCATCCACCCATAGCTGCTGGGAGACAAGCAGGGAAGGGATAAGGCAAAAAGAAAACCAATGTTTGTAGCTCACCTGCAGGAGGGGGAGATTTATCACTGTGCTATTCACCTTCCAAGCTAAATCTGGTAGGAAAAAAAAACAGGGTTTGAAGGCAACAGAAATGAGGGATGAATCTATATCACTAGGCTATCTTTGGAAAGTCACTGAAACTCTCTGAGAATTCATTTCATTGAAGAAGCATTGGGAAGTGGAACAAATACTCAGCATGCAGTAAAAGAACCTGGATTTGAATTTAGACCTCTCTACTTAGCACCTGTATGATAACTGACTAAATAAATCACTTCACTGGCCCTCAGTTTTCTCGTCCACAAAATGGAATGGGACTAGGTATTATCAAAGATCTCTTCTAAGCCTGTCCTCCTCCTCTAGTTACAATTTCATCACAGTTAAAAAATTAAAAGAAATTCCAGGGGCAAGTCTCGCAAAAGAAGCCAGAAAGAATTGAGCAGGCAAATCACAAAACTTATCCTAAATGACTCTGTATATGTGTGTCTGTCTGTCTGTCTCTGTCCCCTCCTCCTCCTTCCCTCCATTCTTCTCTCTCCCTCTTTCATCTCTTGTTTCTCTTTCTGTCTTTCTTTCCCTCCATTCTTCTCTCTCCCTCTTTCATCTCCTGTCTCTCTTTCTCTCTCTTTCTTTCCCTCCATTCCTCTCTTTAAAAAACATTTAGTACAGAATCTGTCATATAATAGGCACCATATTCCTACACTTCCTCCGCCTACTAAAATGTCTCTCTGTATCCCTCTTTCTGTTTGTATGTATGTCTTTCTCTGTGTTTCTTTGTCTCCCATATCTCTGTCTTTCTCTGTTTCTTTCTCTCATCTCTGTGCCTGTCTCTGTCTCTATTTCTGTCTCTGTCTCTGACTCTTCCCCCCCCCATCCCACCCTCTCTCTCCTTTTCTCACATCTCACTTTTCCCCACCACAATCACTATACAAATAACTTGACCTTATCCTGCCTCCAAACTCAGTTGGAAACTTAAGAGTAGAAAGCCCCAAACCATGTGTGGCATCTGAGCCTACTTTCCCATGGATTCATAAATTAAATTTGGGATGAAAAAAGGAATGGACAAGAAGAAAGAGTGTTTCAGGAAGGAAGAGCTGGAGGGGACAGGAACTGAACAGGGCAGAATGCAGAAAAATCCAGTAGCCAATCAGGAGTGACCTTCGTTCTCAGCTATGGTATCACTCTTGTTACTCCATTGACTGCTCTAAACTTGGATCAGAGCCCATTCCTGCTATTGACCAAGTTGTGAGCATAGGCAGGAAGGAATGGTTCATGAGCTAATGTAGAGTCCTGACCTGTGGACAAACCTACACCCTAATCCTGCCTTTATTTGTTTCATTGTGTGAATTTGAAGGAATAATTCTACTCTTCTGAGCCTCATTTTCTTTCCCTGTTATACAGAAATGGTACTCACATAAAACAAGATTATAAAACCCTAGATTTGATTATACTAGCTAGCAATTATATTTCACTTTAAAGTCTGCAAGGATCTTTACCTATTTTAACTCATTTAACCCTCACACACAAAAATCAATAAAATAGATGCTTTTATTATTTCCATTTTACAAATGAGAAAAACAAGTGTGAAAGTGGTAAAGTAATTTGCCCAGGCAAAAAGCTACATTGAGTTTGGGACACTACAAAAATCCAGAGATTGATAGACAATGATGGTTTGGGCAATTATCTAACTGTATCAGGAACAGGTTCTTAAGAATCTTAATTTTATGGATTTTTTCCTACTTGTATAGAGGGAAATGGAGAAAGATAGGGTTTGGGCAGAAAAGACAGACATTGTGAGCTAAACAATTCCAGGAAGAGTTTGAACTAGAAGCAGGGGGCTAGTGCTGCTCTAACTGGAGGGCACTGAGCTTCTTACAAAATGCATCTGAGCAAACAACAGCCTGTGTTTATTTAAAACTTGAGTACCATGGGCTTAGAAAAAGTTTATGAGTTGTAGATCCAGTTACCAACCTCCTCCTCCTGGAGACCTGACCCCAGAATGGGAAAAGGGTTTTAAATAAAGATAGGCATGCTACAATCAAGCAGAAATAAGATCTCTTTGCCCAGTTCTCAGTCTATTCTCTCTCTACCCTCTGTGACCTGAAGACTTAGGGGAAGGAGATTGGAAGATAGAAAAGTAAGAGCTCAGTTAGGACTGAGATGTCAGGTTGTGATGATTAAGGATACTCCCCTCTGAGGACCTACTGAATGAGCTAAGCTAACTAGTGCCTACAATTGTAATGATATCTTGCATTTCCATAACACCTTACATTTTCATAATAGTCAACATTTAGATAGCACTTTTAGGTTTAAAAGGTGCTTTGCAAAGAAAATCGCATTTAATTTAATAATGTAGATAATGAAAGTATTATTTATCCCTGTTTTACAAAGGAGGAAACTGAGGTTCAGAGTAATTTGGACTTGAACAGGATGATGTCAAAAGTAGGATTTGAGACATGATTTTTATAAATTCCAAATCTAGCAATTTATTCACTATTACAATGTTTTTTAAGGTTTATAAAACACTTTAGATCTTACATCTTGTCTTGTCAATGGGTGGGAGAGTGACAGTAGGAAAGGAGAAAATTCAGAACTCATTTTTTTTAAAATGAGTTTTATATTTAACATGTATTGGACTTCCAGCCATCTAGGGGAGGGGATGGGGAGAAGGAGAGTGTTAGGGGCCAGAACTCTGTATCTGAAACAAGAATTCTTACAAGGTGCTAACCAAGTGGAATTGATAAGACAATGGTTATCTAGTTTAGCATGGTGCTTAATAGTTCTCTAGTTCAGTATGATTGATTTAATCTTACAACAAATAATGGTTCCCTAGTGATATAATGATTGGCTTATACTCAGTATGATGAATAGATTTAACTGTAATAGAACATATAAACTGGGACAAACTCAGCCAGATTCATTCATTTCATCTCACACCACCGTGCTGGCAGGCCTGTCCTCCTTCATTTCTCCACTAAGACGAAGGCCCGTCTGAGCCAGAGACAGCCTCAGAAGGGTTCGGAGATAGACTCAGAGAAAAACAGAAAAGATGGTGATCCTTGTGCTTCTCCCACAGAAACTAAGACATATTCCAGAGGACCTCAAGATAGCTGGCCTGGGCCCCCAGGCAAGGAAACTAGATTGTGAAGGAGATAATAAAGGATTTGGACTTTAACACCTGGCTATTCTTGTGGTGATTACTTTACTGAAACAAAAGCTGGTCCCAAGACCTCCAGAAAACCAACCAGAATTTTACAGGAGGGAAAATTTAGAACAGAAGGTTTTGCAAGGGTCAGTGTTAAAAAATTACCCATGCATATGTTTTGTAAATAAAAAGCTATAATAATTTTAAAAAATGAATGTTAAAGGTGATGCAGTAGAGAGAGAGAGCACCAGCCTTAGCATCAGAGACGCCTGAATTCAAATCCAGATTCAGATACTAGCTGTGTGACCTTGGATGAGTCATGTAACCCTGATTGCCTCAAAAAATGTTAAAAATAAATAATTGTAGAAGGAAAAATATTCTGATGCTTACTTTCAAATTTGATGCTCTTAACAATTCAGTGAGGGAATTACATAGTAACTGATATTCTCATTTTACAATTTAGAGAACTGAAGTTCAGAAATGTTAAGTGAAAAAATATGTTAAATGATTTGCCCAAAATCACACAGTTAGTAAAGAGAGGACCTTGGACTCCAACTCAAGTGTCTTGAGTAGTCAATTCAGCTTTTGCTCAGTCAATGAATAATGAATATTTTTTAAAATTCTAAAACAATTTTTTATTCTGAATTTTATTCAGTAAAGTAAAACAAGCATTTTAATAACAAAGTAGAATGTGGTGGGGGAAGAAGATTGTACATGAAACTGCAAATCTATTATGTAAAACTTGCTTTCCTTTTAAATATTTAATATTATATATATACATATATAATAATAAATATATAGTAGTTATATAATATTTTCCTCCCCATCCCAACTTTAGACATGAATATGTATGTAGACACAAATATATATGTAATATATAAATACATATATAATATATAAATACATATATAATATACAAATACATATATATGTAAATCTATATTATACATACTTCTATTTATCAGTTCTTTCTCTGGATGCAGATAGCATCTTTCTTCATAGGTCCTTTGTAGTTAATTTGGGTAGTTATAATAGTCAAAATGTTTTAGTCACTCAAAGTTGTTCTTAAAACAATATCACTGTTACTGTATACAGCATTTTCTTGGTTCTATTCATTTCACTCTTCATTATTTTGGGCAAGTATTTCCATTTTTTTATAAAAGAATTGAGCTTATTATTTCTTGTAGAATAGTAGTACTCCAACACAAACATATACCACAACTTGTTCAGGCATTTCCCAGTTGATGAACATACCTATAACTTTCAATTCTTTGCCACCACAAAGAGAGTTGCTATAAATATTTTAGAACACAAAGGTTCTTTAGTAGTATTTTTGGATTAAAGAGCACAGACAGTTTAAAAACTCTTTGGGCATAATTTCAGTTTGCTCTCCAAAAACATTGGACTAGTTCATAGTTCCACCAATGGTGAGTTAGTGTCCCAATTTTTCCACATCTCCTGGTAGTTTTCTCTTTCTATCATTTTAGTCAGTCTGATAGACATCTAAAGGTTGTTTTATTTTATATTTCTCTAATCAATAATAATTTAGAGCATTTTTCATATGACTATAAATTATTTTGATTTTTTTTCATCAGGAAACTGCCTGTTTCTTATTGATTGTGAAATGACTCATATTCTTATAGATTTGACAAAGTTCTTTAAATATTTGAGATATAAGAACTTTAACTGATAAACTGTCTATAAAATGCGCCCCCAATTTTCTGCTTTCCTTTTGATCTTAGTTATATTGGTTTTATTTGTACAAAACCTTTGTTGAATTTATTGTAATTGAAATTTTACACTTATACTTTACAATGCTCTCTGTCTCTTGTTTATTCATAAAGTATTCACCTGTCCATAAGTCTGATAAGAAATACATCCCAAGTACTTCAAATTTCCTGTAATATCTCTCTTTATATATATAGGTCATTTATCTATTTTGACCTTATCTTGGTATATGGTATAAGATAACAATCTATGCTCAATATCCAACAGGCTACTTTCTAACTTTACCAACAATTTTTAGCAAATAATGAGTTTTTAATCCCAAAACTTGTCTTTCCACTTGTCAAATGTAAGGTTGCTATAATAATTTGCTGCTATAAATTGTATTTCTACTTTGTTTCACTATTCTATTATTTCAATTTCTTAGCCAATAGCAGAAAATTATGATAATTACTTTTTAATAATATAATTTAAGATTTAGTACTTCTAAACCTCCTTCCCTTGCATTTTCAAGTTTCTTTGGCATTATTGACTTGTTGTTCTTCCAAATAAATTTTGTTATTATGTTTTCTAATTTAGTCATGTTTTTGGTAATTTAATTTGGATGGCATTGAATATATAGACTAATTTAGGTAAATTTGTCATTTTCGTTATATTGTCCTTGTCTACCCCTAAACAATTGATATTTTTCTAATTATTTAAATCTAATTTTATTTTTGATAATTTTATTCATAGAATTCCTGTGTTTGTTTTGGCAGATATACTACCAGGTAGTTTATAGTGTATAGAATTCCTGTGTTTGTTTTGGCAGATATACTACCAGGTAGTTTATAGTGTCTAGAGTTATTTTAAATGTGGCAACTCTTACTATCTTGCCCATTCTGACTTCTTTTATTTCTGTTTCTTCTCTTATTGCTATTGCTAGGATTTTCAATATAATAATGCCTGCTTCATACCTGATCTTACAGGAAAGACTTTTTAGCTTATCAACACTACAAATACTTGCTAATAGTTTTAGGTAAAAGCTTTTTTTTTTACCAATTTAATGGAAAAACAATTTATACCTACACTTTCAAATATTCTTAATAGAAATGACCCTTCTACTTTATTAAAAGTTTTTTCTGCATTTATTGATATGATCATATAATTTTTGACTTTTATTATTGATATAATCAATTATATTAATAGTTTTCCTTGTGTTAAATCATCCACCTCTGCACCACCTGTGGAGTCTAGCTCTTATTTAATCGTGGTCACATATATAGAAGAAGCTCTATATGGATAATATCAACTTATTAAGATTTCATTAAGTTCCAATGTGATAGTTCCACAGAGGTTCATATAAGTACTAGATTCTCATGATACAAGACAAGTAACAACCAATCTGTAAAGGGAAAATGGGAAGGCAGAAGAGAGAAAAGAAATAAACATTCATGTACTACATGCTTTTTGCAAATATGATTTCATTTATTTTTCACAACAACCCTATGAGATAAGAAGTGTTATTATTCTTACCCTACAGATGAGGAAAGGAGGAAAAGTGTCTTGCCCAAGGGCACATCTAAATCTGGATTTAAACTCATCTCCCTAATTCCAGGCCCAGTACTATACCCACCACATAACGGGCTGTCTCTGGACAAAATGTGTGACCTCCTTGGTCAAATAAACTACTAGTCATGAGAAGCTACAGTGCATAGAAGTGAAGGTGCACTTTTGACACATACTGGCTGCATGGTCCTGGGCAAATCATTTAACCTCTCAATTCTCTAGGCAATGCTCCAAGGCTGAAAGCTTCAGCAGAAAAGTCAGTCAACATCAGTAAGGCATCAGAGAATAACTGGTGACTAATCAGCTCACCTAGGACCCTTAAAACTGATGAAAACACCAATCGATATTGGGGAAAAAAGGAAGGCTAAAGGCATTATGAAGTTATTAAGTAGGGAAGAAAGAATACATAGGAGTTTCATGTGGGATAGGATGTGATTGAGGAAGGAAAAACTTATTTTCTGGAAAATCAGGGAGCTTTCTAAGAAAAGATGAGCTTCACGACACTGCTGGAATGATAGAACATGGAGATGTGGGGAGACTCAGGTTGGGAGAGCAGGAAGAATCCTGGAGAATAAGAAAGGGTTTCAATCATTTCATCTTGAAGAAGTGATTGCATTAAGAGCTCTCTTTTTCTCTGCTCTGTCTCTCTGTCTCTGTGTCTCTATTTCTCTGTCTCTAGTGTGTTTCTGTATGTGTGTGTGTGTGTGTATGTGTGTGTGTGTGTGCACCTCTGTCTCTGTCTCTTTGTCTCTTTGTGTCTCTCTGACTCTGTCTCTGTGTCTCTTTCTCTATCTCTGTTTCTCTGTCTCTGTGTGTTTCTGTGTGTGTATGCGCGCACCTCAGTCTCTGTCTCTTTGTCTCTTTGTGTCTCTTTCACTCCCTGTGTCTCTTGTGTCTGTTCTATTTCTGTCTTTCTGTGAAATCATGATAATTCACACGGGTTGTACCCACACATCCAGAGAATTTAGGGGAGTAACAAGACTCCTTGGAGAAGTAATGTGGAAGCAGTCTTGAATTTAGAGTTAGAAGACCTGGGCTCTGTCATTTAAGTATCAGTGTGACCTTTAGTCAGCAGCTTCGTCTCCAGGAGTACCAGGTCCCTCTTCTGTTAAATAAAGATATGGAATAAGATGATATTTAAGCAAGAGTTCTTTCAGTTCTAAATCATCAGAACATAAATTCCTTGAGTGCAGGGATTTTTTTTTGTTTGTTTGTTTTTTACTTCACAGTCCTCCAGTGCTTAACCAAGTTCCTGCACAGGGTAAACATTTAATAGATGCTTACTGAATTGAATCAAATTAAATCGATAATCCTATTGAAGTTATTCAGGCTATGATCATCACTTTGTACATTTCGAGTGAAATTGATTCATTTCCCCTTTCTCAGTACTGAATTATCAGATAAATTTCAATTCTCTCTCTGACTTTGCCTGGGTAGACACAGTTGTAAAGGCTCTCACCCTCCCAAAGGGTGGGGAGAAAGGATTATTTTTCCCAGGGCCTAACTGCACCCTCTTCTGTGTGTGACTCAGACATGAGATAGGGTCTAGCTGAAGCTTTAATTACAGGGACCCAGTCAGGCTACCTAATCAAAGGGCAACTACTCTCTTCCCAGAAAAAGGGAGTCACAGATAAACTAGAGATTGGAGATCTAGTGTATGCTTCTCAATAGACAAACCATATGGCTCAACACATGTCTACCTTCCCTCTCCTCCTCCTCCTCCTCCTCCTCCTCCTCCTCCTCCTCCTCCTCCTCCTCCTCCTCCTCCTCCTCCTCCTCCTCCTCCTCCTCCTCCTCCTCCTCCTCCTCTTCCTCTATCTACTCTTTCTCTTCCTCCTTCTCCTTCTCCTCCTCCTCTTTCTTCTTCTCCTTCTCCTCTTCTTCTTCCTTCTCTTCCTCTTTTCTTCTTCCTCTTATACTGGGAACTGGGAAAAGCAATAAACCTTCTTTTTGGAACGGAAAAGTTTATAGTTAACTGCAAAGATAATCCTGGGTCGTAACTGGCAAATCATTCTGAGAAGGAGGCAGGTTTCTATCATGTGGCCCTATCCACAGTTTAGAATATTTTGGTAGAAGGGGAAGCTAAGAAATCACAGTTCTAGAGTTGGAAGAGACTTCAGAGTTCATGTCCTCCAACCTCCTCATTTTACAAATAATTTGAAGTCTAGGGTTGTAAATGATTTATCTAAAGTTACATAGGCAGAGGTAGCATTTGAATACAGGGACTTTGATTTCAGAGCCACTGTTCTTTGCTCTGCCACCCTGCAATAAACCTCAGTTCATTTCTGTGACTGACCAAGGGCTTTAGCAAAGCTCTTGAAGACGTGCAACACTGTGGCTAATTGGAATTATAGCTGGACTGGGCTACAGTTACTGAGCAAAGTGTTCACCGAAATTTTTCTGTCCACCTGTAGTCCATTAAATTGGGAGAACTGGCAATCATGAGTCACCATGGACAAAACCGCAGATCTGGAAGTGAAGATGATGATTCTGAGTTACCTCTATGCTTAACTGACCACCTGCATTGCATTTATCTCTCCCTCCCTGCTTAGCAAATATAAAGACTCTAAGTTCTCCCCTCTGTCAGCTGCCTAACTCTTTCTGCCTGTCCCAGCAGGAGAATATACCATCTCTCAGAATTGGCCATTGTAAAAGGAATTCGGCTATAGTTCTCAGCACAAGAGATAAAATGTTATAGATAGAACCCAAGCACTGTGCCTCAGTGTCTCCTTTGGATGTTAGATAGAACTATCCCCATCCCTCCTTCTCTCTCCTCACGCTGTTAGTGAGGATGAATGAGGTCATGTCTGTGGGGCATAAGTGATGACTACTCATCAGGCCTGATCTATGTCCCTGCAGGAACCATCCTGTCTTGCATGTGGAGAAGTGAGATCATCATGAAAGGTTTCCTGGGCTTCTCACTTGCCACAGAGCAAGAGAAGTATAAAAAGGAAAGCAGGAACTTATGTCAATCCCATTATGTCTAGGGAAACAGGAAAGAAGGAAGGAAGGAAGGAAGGAAGGAAGGAAGGAAGGAAGGAAGGAAGGAAGGAAGGAAGGAAGGAAGGAAGGAAGGAAGGAAGGAAGGAAGGAAGAAATAAGCAAAGTAGCTGCTTACTCTGTACTAGGAATAAAAATCCAAAAAGAAAAAAAGAAAAGAAAAGAAAAGTAGTGGTGGACAAGATGAGATTATTTAAATTAGGAAGTCACAGGTATGATAAAACCACCAGAGCAATAACCTATTGGCATAGCCTTTTCAGGAAAGGTAGTATTGATTTGATTACTGTTCTCAGAGCTAAAAGCAGAAATAGGAAGAAGGAATGGAGTAATTGTGTAGTTCTCAGGCCACCTGGCATAAAGATGGCCAGAGAGTAGTCTGGAGTGACTGAACAGATAGATAAGTTCAATAATACCCACTATAAGTGGCTTGATGGCCAACCTGGCTTTAGGTTAGCATGAGCTGCTCAATTTTACTTTACTCTGCTGCTAATCAATTATGAAAATGTACTGAATATAAGAAAAACATGGTATAGTGGAAAGTGACATGGATTTTGGATCCTAAGGACCTAGGTTAAAATATTACTCTTGTTATTTTAGTTGTGTGACTTTAGATAAAATTCTTGACTTCTCTAGGCTTTATTTCCCTCATCTACAAAAAGATTATACAGTCTCTAAGATTATACCAGACTCTGATCTCTTGACAGGATAACATACCTACTTCAGGATATGATACCATTAATAACTTTCTTTTAAACTTAATGCAAAGCAGCCACCTGCCCAATTGGCCTTAAATAATCCAGTATGATTTTATTCAAAATAATAAGCTAGTATGAATGCCTGGTAGGCTCATGGTCCTCTAGTGGGCCTCAAAAACAAAGATGAAAAACATATCCTTGCTATAAAGGAACTTTACATTCTACTGGGAGCTTGATTCACTTACCGACCTATGTATGACTCACTTTGGACTTACAAACCAGAGGCTTAGGTCAGTCCAACAAAAGAAATCTGGCAACCCAGAAGGAATTCAATTCAATGAACATTTATTAGGTGCTAGACCAGTGTGAAGGATACAAAGCTGCATAATATAGTTCCTGCCCAGTAGGAAAATCACCAAACCAACATGATGAAATATACTAAATGCCAAATATATAAGTCAGACAATGAAATGGGTTGAATGAACCCAACCTTAGAAAACTAATGCTTGCCCTCTCCTAAGTGATGTTGGGAGCAAGTAGGTGTCACAGTAGAGTCAGGCAGAGCTGAATTAAAATCCAGCTTCAGACACTTAATAGCTATGTAACTCTGGGCAAGTCATTAACCCTGCTTGTCTCAGTTTCCTCATCTATAAAATGAACTGATGAAGGAAATGGCAAATCACTCCAGTGTCTTTGCCAAGTAAATTTCAAATAGGGTCACAGAGTTGGAAATGACTTAAACAATTCAACAAGTGAAATCCAAGTTCTCTTTAGTAAAAGTCATATCTTCAGCCACTCAAACCCATCCAGAGACTTCAATGAGAATAGAGTGTGACTATAAACTCTGTCCACAGCCAGTTATCTCAAAAATCATAAGAGTCAGGGAAAGGACTTAGGAGTCATCAGTGCATTGCATTCATTGAATTGGGTCAGAAACATAGATTGACTTGCCCAAATCTGTTAGTGGAAAAACCAAGACCAGAATTCAGATCTTTTAACTCCTGCTTTAATGTTATTTCCTTTACTGGAAATTGCCTCTCTGTGTCCCTGGTCACCAAGGGAACAAAGATAAAGAGAGAGTGGACAGATCAATGCATCTGCTGTTTGCAACAAGTTAGGAGCAGAGTCAAGTTGAAACAAAGATCTCATTTCATTCAGTCAATAATCTTCAAAGATTTGAAGGTCATTATTAATTCCCTTTCAGGTTCTTCCCCATGCTGAACAATAGTGTTGATTCCATAATGACAGGGACTATGTTTTATACTTTTATATATACCCTACAATGCCTAACACAGTAAATTGCATTCCAAGTCTGGGGATGCTGTTTCCCCAGCATCATCTGCTGTGCCACACAGCTGGAGGATGGGTCTCGGTGGCAGGGGAGCTCCCTAGGATTATTCTGTTTGCCCTGCCTGTGGTCTCTTCCCTTCAGCTCCCCAAGCATCAGATCCTTTGTAAATATCTGCAGAATAAAGGCATGAATGAATGAATATATATCCTATAGATGCCTTGGAGATTGATCTTCCAGAGATCCATAGTATAAATTATTTAATCTGCATTGATAACATAGGGATAATAATAGTATCCACCTAAGATTTTTGTGAGGACCAAATGAGATAATAATTGTCAAATAGTACAGTACCTGTCAGAAAGCTATCACTTAAAAATACTTATTTCTTTACTTTTATATAACAAATAAGATTTTTAAAGAAAGAAAAATAGGAAGAAAAGAAAATAATAGCAAAACAGATCAATATATTGAAAAAATCCAAGAAATCCATGAAATATTCCATGGTCATAAACCTTCAACCTCTGCAAAATGGTGGAGTGGAGACATTTTCCTATATGTATCCTTCAGAGCTTGTTTGTTTTTTGTGATTTCATAACATTTCCTTTTGATTTTTTTTCCTGAGGCAATTGGGGTTAATTAAGTGACTTGCCCAGGATCACACAGCCAGGAAGTGTTAAGTATCTGAGGTCCCCCTGATTTCAGGGCTGCTTCTCTATCCACTACACCAACTAGCTGCTCCTTGATTGTTTTCTGATGGTTATTCTTTCTATTTAATTTACATTGTTGCAATCATTGAGTATATTGTTTTCTTGGTTCTGCTTACTTTGTTCTACATCAGTTCATGTAAATCTTTCCATGACTGTCTGTATTTTTCACATTCACCACTTTTTATAACACAGTAATGATCCATTCATAGACCACAATTCATTTATGTATCCTCAACTGATGGGTATCAAAATGATTTTCCCAATTATTATTATCTATAATAGTAATAACAGCTTATATTCATGTGGTTCCATATGGTTTGCAAATTGCTTTATATACATTATTTCACTGTATATCTTGAGAGACTCTGGTTTAAAATTTTATCTCTGGTGTGACCTTGGGCCAAATGTCACTTAACCTCCAAGTCTCTTAGTCTGTTTTCTAATCTGCAAAATGGGCTTTAGATTAGGCAGAATCTTCCAGGTCTAGATGACCTTCACAGCAATCCCATGAGAACATACAAATTCCCCCATGTTGTATAAGAGGTCTAGAATTGTCTGATGACAAGAGCAAGAACCATAGAGAGAAACCTCGGCTGAAAGACTTCTAAGCTTTTGTTCATCTCTCATCTGACTGTACTACTGACTAACTTCTCTATCATATCCCAGGAAACTCATACTGGAATAAGCAACCTCGTTATCCTAAAATATCTCATCACCCTTAAAGCTCTAGCTCACCTGCCTCTTTAATTGGAGGACAGGGAAAGGAATGAACAGGAAACCTCGATTGAAGGAGAGACCCTAGCTCAAACATCTCATAGCTCAAATGGCTACACTATCTTTGATCCCCCACTGCACCAAGAGCCATCTCCAGTCTTCCATATCTCTATCTGGCCACTGGATCAAGATGGCTCGGGAGAAGAAAATGAGACTGGTAACTTTTCACATCCCTCTGTAATTCAAATCCAATTCATTTGCATGGCATGGCATCTCCTCCCTGATATCATGGTCACCTTCAAGAACAAAAAACAACAATAGCAACACTATCTTGGAATTTCTCTGACTGATATAACATTTCTTTTATTTCCCCTATCCCCTTGGAGACTATCTTCAGTAACTTCCCTGATCTTCTACACACATTTTCCAGCTTTGTTTTGTGTTTTGTATTACCCTATTGGATTATAAACTCCTAAATGGCAGGGACTATCTATTTTTATCTTTGTATATCAGCACATGGACAGCTAAGTGGTACAGTGGATAAAATGTTGCACCAGGAGTTAGGAAGCCCTGATTTCCATCCAGCCTCAGATATGTACTAGCTCTGGGCAAGTCACTTATCTGTGTTTGCTTGGTTTCCTCATTTTTAAATAATCTGGAGAAAGAAATGGCAAAGTACTCTGGTATCTTTCCCAAGAAAATCCCAAGTTACAAAGAGTCAGAACTAGGGGAAAAACAGTGATATCCAGCACTTGGCACAGTAACTGACTCAATCCATGTTTATTGACTATTTGCTATTATAATCCTGATTTTCAATTAAGGAAACTGAGATTTAAGTGTTAAAGGTCAAGCGACTTAGGAAGAGTCACTAGGATCTTCCTAAAAGATTTTAGATTTCCCTAGTCCACTGCAGAATCCGTCAATTTGGAGTGACCCCAGTAATTAAGACTATCATTATGACTAACATCTTTGTTCCTTCAAAAGCTAGGCATGGGTGGTACCCCTGATGGTCATGAGCCAGACCAGTTTGCCTGGTGCTGCTGTTACCCCACCATCCACAGCTGGGCCACAACTGGAGATAAGGTTTCAGTGGGTTTAAGTGGGTTTACTCTGCCTGCTCTGCTTGTGGTCTGCCATCCTCAGCTCACCCCAAACAGCAGCTTGTCTGGACATTCTTCTGTCAGCCATGTCCACCTTGGGCTTCCTATATACTCTAGGCAGGGATCAATGAATTTTACTGTAGTCCTTGCTATTGGATTATGGGCCACCCCTTCATCATTAGGTAACCTTACACACCATCTAAGCTAAACCCATTCAAAATCAAACACCTGAATAAAAAAGAAAAAAAAAACTTATCAAAGTTATTGTTTGAATGAGGAATAAGTATATTCACGGGGTCAAATCTTTGAAAGTAGAGACAATGTTTTTGTATACTCAGTTTAACCCTTGAGATAAGAGATTTTCACAAAAATCCAAAGAGCCTTGCTACGCTTTGGAGAGACTTTGCAATTTCAGATTCATCATACCAGAAAATATGACATTTACCAGACGATACCTCCCAGGGTGTTTGTCACCATTTCTCCTTGGAACCACACTAAGCAGGTGTCTGGCAGTCTGACCCATGCACTAATTTGTAAATAGAATGTAATTTGAGGAAGGAGAGAGTATTAATACCTGGTGGAGGACCAGGGAAGCATAAAGGAGATGACATCTAAACTGAGCCTTGAAAGAAGATAAGGTTTCTGAGAAGTGTATCTTCCAAAAAAAAAAAAAAAAGTGTTAGCAACATTTTCTCCATCACTTTCTTAAGTCTAGACAATCCACAAAAAAAAACTCAATCCCTGATTTTTACTGTTTGCCATTTTTGGAATGTAAATCCTCACACCAAAAATTTAATAGTCAGGTTTTTCTAGCCAGTTCAGCTGTTTCTAATACACTCTAATCAGCGTTTTCCTATCACTTCCACCATTAGAATATAAGCTTCTTGCAGAAAAGAATCATGTTTTTTATCTTTCTTTGTATCCCCAGATCTGAGCATAATGTGTGGTGCACAGGAAACACTCAATAACTATGTATTTGAAGACTGACTAGTCCAAGGTGCCTTTGAAGTTGGCGTTCTTGAATCTGAATCTTAGCTGCATCACTTACCTTCAGTCAAATCATTTAAGTATTCTGAGTCTCAACTTCCCCATCTGTAAGAGGGTGAAATTATATTTAGACTACCTGACTTACAGAAAAGTGTTTTTAAACCTTAAGGCACTACATAAATGTGAGTTATTAGTATTCATAAATCAGATGAAACAATCTAGTTTGACTATCTACATGTATCATATTACATCTAATATGTAAAATGGTCAAATCTTCCCTCACTAGAAATCTACCCAATTGTCCTCTTCCTCTTAACCAGAACCTTCTTACTTTCCTCCTTACTTAACCAGAACCAAACTCAATCCATCCCAGTGACTGGCTAGTGTCACCTTCATTCCATCTCCTGAAAACCAGCCCCTCCCACCTACCCTTACCTCCCCAGCTGCCTCTGCACCAAAGCTGGAGAACTGGGCTGTTTCATGTCCTCAGGATGATTTGGCATCCTCTGACACGTGAAGTAAAGAACAAGGGGGAAGTGATGGACTGGCAAGATGTGTCTCTCCAGCAGCCCCAGCTGGCTGCTGCCTCTCCTTAATCCACAGCACCACCTTTTGAAGAGAAATTGTACTCTAAAAAGAGAATAAGGTGAAAGTTCTCAGGCTCTTGCCTGCCTGACTTTATAATAGCAATCTCTGAGTGGACAGAGCTCCCCAGAAATCATGTCTTTCATGACTCTGCATCTGAGCAGATCTACCTACCTGCCCTATGATGTCCCTTTTAAATTAAAGAAAAATAAGTTTGTGGGCAACTAGATGGTGTAGTGGATAGAATACTGACCCTGAAGTCAGGAGGACCTCAGTTCAAATTCGGCCTCAGATACTTAACACTTAATATTTATGAGCTGTGTGATGACCCTAGGTGAATCATTTAACCCCAATTGCCTTGTGAAAAAAAGAAGAAGAATTAATCATTGTGGGTAAATTCTGATAATCTAGTAATATTTGATGATTAAACTACTAAAATTATTCACTGAAGAGAGCTACATTTCCCCAGAGTGCTTTATGAGAAAAGAGAGGAAAAAAATCTCTAATGGGTCTAAAGTATATACTTTATGAATGCATTCAATTTAAATATCATTTATTAAGAACCTATTGTGTGCAAGACATTACATTGGGTATTAGGGATATAAGAATAAAATGAAAAAAATCCCAAGGAATTTATGTTCTGCAGAGTATATTAACATGAAAACTTCAGAGTAATTAATAATTATAATAGCTAACATTTATGTAATGCTAACTCTAGGTATGCTTAGAGTCAGGAAGACCCTTCCTAAATTCAAATCTGGTTTCAGACACTCACTAGCTGTGTGACACTGGGCAAGTCACTTAACCCCAATTGCCTCAGGGTAAAAAAAGAGGCTTCAATTTTTAGAATCAAAGAATTGATTCTAAGAGTCAAAGATGAGAAGTGAGTTTACTCCACTGAAAAAAAAAATCATGGAGATGTGAGATGTCCTACTTAGTTCAGGAAACATCAATGAAGGCATTTTGGTTTGGATTTTGAGTACCTCAAAGAGAATAATGGGAAAGAAATCTAGAAAATGGTAGGCTAGAGTTAATGAGCTTAGGCAAGGCATAACCTTTCTCTTTATCTTTTTTTTCTTTCAATTACATGTAAAAACACTTTAACATTTGTTTCTTTTTAAAGTTTGGGTCCAAATTCTTTTGATTTCTCCTTTATACCTTCCTTGAGAAAAAAAAAGCAATTTGATATGGATGATACATATATTGTCATGCAAAACATATTTTCATATTAGTTATGTTGCAAATAAAGATGATCCAAAAAAAAGTGAAGAAATAAATGAAGAAAGAAAAAGGAAAGAAGGAAGGAAGGAAAGAAGG
Organism: Sminthopsis crassicaudata; assembly: GCF_048593235.1. Lineage (NCBI taxonomy): Eukaryota > Metazoa > Chordata > Mammalia > Dasyuromorphia > Dasyuridae > Sminthopsis > Sminthopsis crassicaudata. The sequence continues at coordinate 64,588,591 of NC_133619.1, read as the reverse complement.
AAGGAAGGAAGGAAGGAAGGAAGGAAGGAAGGAAGGAAGGAAGGAAGGAAGGAAGGAAGGAAGGAAGGAAGGAAGGAAGGAAGGAAGGAAGGAAGGAAAGAAGGAAGGAAGGAAGGAAGGAAGGAAGGAAGGAAGGAAGGAAGGAAGGAAGGAAGGAAGGAAGGAAGGGAGAGAGGGAGGGATGGAGAAAGGGAGAAAAGGAGAGAGGGAGGGAGGAAGGAAGGAAGGAAGGAAGGAAGGAAGGAAGGAAGGAAGGAAGGAAGGAAGGAAGGAAGGAAGGAAGGAAGGAAGGAAGGAAGGAAGGAAGGAGGAAAGAAAACAAATAGCATTTTTATCATGGGTTTTTTAGAATTGTCTTGAATCTTTGTATAATTGAGAATAACTAAATCATTTACAGTTGATTATCATATGATATTACTGTTACTATGTGACATGTTCTCCTGGTTCTGAGCACATCATTTTGCAACAGAAAACATAATCTTTCTATGTTTCAGTGATGAGCTATGTTTCAGTTGCCAAGCTGAGGAGTATATACTTTAAAGTAGAGGCAATAGAGCCAATACAGGAGTGTGACATGATCTCATGATCATGATCCTGATCATATTCTTTATGTGTGTAATTTATATGTTCTCCTTGCTATCTCCCAAATGAAAAAGGCAAGAACTGTAGCATTGGTAACTTTGAAATAAGTATGTGTATGCAATTGTGTTTCTCATCATGTTGCCCATTGTCTGGAAGCTGGGATATCAGGATCTACCAGAGGAATTATGATGACAAAGTAGAGACAAGCTTAGAACATGTCACATACCAAAGAATGTTCTTTGATCCACTTCCTTCCCTCAAAGTTTTGTTTTTCAGGGTCCTGATACCCAGATACAAATGGCATAGAAATTGCAGATATTGATAACTTCTCATTCAAAACAAGAGTTACATATGTACCTAGCAACATCACCAGCATCCGACCATGATCATAGTCAATATTTATTAAACACTAATCGAAAATCACTTATCTATCCTCATAATGCTTCATATTCTAATTTACACTCAAAAATTTGCTCAAAAATGTTTTTACTTGGAAAACAAGATCAATTCTTTCCTACCTCTTCATGTATCCTCTTTCAGTCAAACTCATGTGTTCTTATTACATGATGTTCCAAAGGTTAACTTCATACTTTAGCATGCGTGCCACCCTCCCCTATTCCCACATTTATACTATCCTCCATCTTCATCTCTACATCATAACTTCCTTCAAAGAATATGAGGCTTTTTCTGATTCCCCAATTATTAGTACTCTCTTTCTCTCTCTTCCAATTACTTTATATTATCATTTACATACTTAAATTTACTTACCCATCTTACTGCTCATCTGGACTTCATAATTATCTCCAGAAATTCATCTTCCCACAAGATGACATCAACTCTGAAATGAACTCCTCTTCAGTACTTTGCTTCCCCTTGTAGGAGAGTATTGAGGAGCTAGACAAGATAGAGGGTGGACATTGGAGACTTTTTCTCAAGACCTGCTTCTTAAGGAAGATATCCAAGGCAAACAACTCATCATTTCCCATCTGATTAAAGGACTTTATTAGCTCCATCCCCTCTCCCCTGACTTTTTACAGATTCTTTTTATACATAGTCTCCCTCTTAGCTTATAAGTTCCTTGAAGCCAGAGATTGTCTTTTGCCTTTCTTTGTATTCTTACCATTTATGATGGGGCCTGGCACATAGTAGGCCTTTAAGAAATGTTTATTGACTAACTGACTTACTTGTGTAAATGTTATGTGGACTCTTTTACTCAGACCCTATAAAATATAATCTCTATGAGAGACTTTTTTAATCTTTAGATCTTTATTGCTTGTTGCAGTAACTTCAACACAGTAGGCATTTAATAACTGCTTATTCAATTAAACCTCTAATCAAATAGAAATTCTCTACAATCTGAGCAGAAGCTGAATTTCTTGGGAACTGAGTGGTCACTAAGCTTGCAGATGTAGCTTCTCTAAAAAAAACTTGGAAAATCCTGGATTATACCAAAATCTGACATTAGGGTTTCTCAAGAAATTCATCATGATCTTTAATACACTGGCCCCATAAAGTCAGCATGAAATCCAAATGACCTTTGCCCAGTCCCTAGTGAGTTCGGGGAGGAGGAGACCAAGGGAAAAGGGAAGTGAAGGAAATCTTTTATTTTGGTTGTTTATTATTTCTTTTCTGTTGGCCAGAATTAATAGCTGTCCCCTTGCTTAGATGGCAAGGAGCCAGATGCCATGTGCAGGAGGTCAACAGAAACAGCCAAGTCTGAGTCCCAGGGCCAGCTGGGCAAGGAGAGGCTTTGGGAGAAGGGAAGTAAGAATCCCTCTGGAGTCTGTCTACTAGGTTTTCTCTGAAGACTCCTATTTTCTCAGCCTGGGCCTAGTTAGTTGGGTTCTGGGTGCATTTCCATATGATTAACACAATTTACAGAGGCCTGTGTAATAGCTCATTCTCAGGTGAACAACTCCTAGCTTCAAAGTCTATGTTGGGACATTAAATGTTTGAGCTAAAGATCATCTAAGAGATCTACAAGCAGGGTTCCTTTACTTTGTATATAGCCAGGATTCTTAACCTTTTTTATACTATGGGCCCCCTTGAAATTCTGGTAAAATCTCAGAATGTGTGTAAAGGCACAATACAAACTTTCATTGGATTATAAAGGAAACCAATTATACTGAAATATAAGTATCAATTTTTTAAGTCTATGGATGTCAGGTTAAGAAACCTTGGCATATAGGAAAAATATATAGGTATATAGGTTTTAGAAATGCAAAGGGACTTAAGTGTAGATTCATTAACAAGTAGAAAAGACTGCTTTCCAAACTCTTAAGACAGGATGCTTTCCACAACACTATATACTGCCACACAAATTGTGATATCTCTGCTTTCTCATCCACCCACTGTTTTTAATTCAACTTCCTTGTCTTGAAGTTACATGAAAGAGTCAGTGAAGATGCTTCTGGGAAAGAGAAGCTAAAGATAGATTGCCAAGATACTAGAAACTTCAGCGATCCGGAGTCTAAAGAACATTGCTTTAAATAAAACTCTGTTTCCAATGAGACCTAAGATTACTAAATTCCGGTGAATCTCAAATTCCTCAGTCATCTTTATCTCAATCTCCCAAACATCTATGAGCTGGTAGCTTTGATCACTCTAGTAACTTATCCACTAGAGAATAATGGGTCTCTAGTTTTGGAAGCCTACTGCCCTAATTTCAGCCATTTAAACTATGCCTGCATGGCCAGTTTGTCTCCTTCAGAAAAGAAGATTCATTCTCTGTCTCCCATTTTAGTATTTAATGTCCTAGAAACCCAGCAGCCATCTATCTCATTTTTCAGTAACTCAATAAGGGCTACAAAGAAGATGGAAGACGTGCTTTAAATTCACAATAATCAATAAACTGTTTACTTCAGATGTTTCCACCAACTCCTAAGACAAGGAGCAATATGAACTTTGTCCTCTCCGGAAAGAAGTCTTAGTGACCCTCAGATCTCCAGGGGAAGGTCATGCAGTGCACTATCCATTTTGATACTGCCCCAGATGCCCCTTGGTCAAGGATAATTTTTAATTCTCATGTACCTCCCACAGCAGACCCATGATAGTTGATGTCATATTTCTCTCTTTCACTGACTTATGCTTTTACTTAACTTAATTTGTTTCTCCCCCTCCTCCCAGTAGAATATGAGCATCTCAAAGACAGGAACTATGGTTACATGTATCTGATGTCAAACATCTGGACATTTGGGAACATCAAGATGATCAATGGTATTGTCCAGGTTTCCATCCAGATGTTAGGCACTGTGGAGAAGCTTGTATCTCCTGCTTCTTCTCTCCTCGAAGCAATCGTTTGTTCATAGACACTTACTGAATGCCTACTATGTGCAAAGCACTGTGCCAAGACCCATAAGATGCCCAGAATAAGATTAGGCAAAGCCCTTGTAATCAGCTTGCCTTTGATGAAAGCAAAACTTCTAACCTGTTGTGCCCCTGGCACCCTTCAATGGAAAAAGCTGCCTTAGAAAAACCCAAATCTGGTTCTAGGAAGCACATCCACCTCAAGAAAGAATTTTTAAAGTTCAGTGAATTTTTGGTGAAAGGGAGTGACAAAACCTTGCCAATATAGAGCAAAGGAATCTGAGATTTAAAAGCATAAGAAGAAGGAAGGAAGGAAAGGAGCATTTATTTAAACACCTAGTAGGTGCCAGACAGAGCTAAATGTAAACTTTTTGCTAAAATCAAAAAGAAAGATCATCCCTAACCTTAAGGAGCTTATATTCTAATAAGGATGAATGACACACAAAAGGGACAAAGCAGGGGGGGAATGAAGGGGGGTGGAGACAAACATGTTTCTGGTCCCAAACTTCCAGGAAAACTACCTACTGTGCACCAAAAACTACAGGTAGAATGGGAATGAATGATGCACATCTAGTAAAGGCATCAAAGAGCTGACAAAGTCACACAGCAAAGAGGCCTCAATTATTTTTCCTTTTCCAACTAGTTATAATAAATGTTCCTGGTAGTCCTTATTTACCGGAAATGTTGGTCATATTCCTCATGATTGCATGATAATTAGAAAGGAGTAGGGCTAGATAAGCTAGTGCAGAAGAAGCAACATCATCATGGAAGCTAGCCAAGCATGGGAAAACATTTAAAGAACCATGTAAGGATGGTAGAGAACCTTGGGACCCACCATATCATTTGAAGGGAACTGGGGAGAGAAGACTTAGGATTGGTTCTTGTTTTCCAGTGTTTGAACAAATTCCATCTGGAGGAGAGATTGAATGAAGTATCACATGTGGGTATTGCAGAAAGACAGATTCCTTGACAATGTAAGGGGGAAAATCCTAGAAATTCGAGTAATACCAAAGGACAGAAGGGGAACTCCCTAACTTAAGGTCTCCAAGCAGAGTCTAAACAATAGTTTTTTTTTTGTTTGTTTGTTTTGTTTTGTTTTGTTTTTAAGATAAAGGAGAATTTTATTTAGGTATAGGTGGAACAAGGTGATTCCTCTGCAATCCTCTAACATCACAACCAGTTTCAAGAGTCTATGTTTCTATTGCCTTTTACCTCTTTTTCCTTTCTTTTTTTCTTTTCTTTTCATTTCTTTTAGTTTGGTTTCTTCGGTTTGTCTTTTGAGCAGACATGTGCTTTCATTGCCATAAGGCAGCAGTTCTCAAAGTGTGGTCCAGGGACTCCTGTGAGTCCCTGAGTACCCATATGGGAACCACAAGATCATACCCACATCCATAATAGTACAAAAACATTTTGATTTCTAACATTAAATAAATTAATATAACAAAACATAATATAACATTAAAAATTGACAGATAAAATATTGATAAATATTGATAGATACAACTCCCAAATGAAAGCTTTTGGGGAGTTCCTCAAATTTTAAGAATATAAAGGGGTCCTGAAGCCAAAATGTTTAAAAAAGATTGATACAGAGAGAACTCTCAGGAAAAAACTTCTTCTACCAGTATGCAATTACACCTCCTTGGAATTTCTTCTTCCTAGCTTCCCAGAGTACTGAAAAACTAAATGTCTTGTCCATGGGCACATGACTCGTATTAATGAGAATTCAATCTCAGATCTTACTGACCACACACCCATTGTACCACCTAGCTGCATCCCTTTACCTCATCAGTACTTTTCCCCAATGCTCATGGTATTTTGGGGGGCACATTGTGGAATACTTTGCACAATTTAATGGAAGTTCAGGGCAAGTGTGAGTCAGCTACTGAGGATGTATGCTATATTGGTAAGAGCACCAGATTCAGGATTAGAAGACCTAGCTTTGAATTCTAGGCATTTGCTAGCTGGGTCACTTTGAGAAAGCTATGAGTCCTCATTTGTGTTGTTTTTTATCCTTTGCCTCAGAGAAAACCATGATATCAAGGAGAGGAAGCTATGACATGCAAATAAATTGAATTGAAGTGAGGAAGGGCTGTGCAAAATCACCAGTCTCTCTTTCTCCTCCAAATGGAGTGGATCAGATAATCTCTAAAGGACTTTCCAGCTCATGGTCAATGATTCCATGAGAGTATGGTGGCCAAAAGCCCCTTGTAGACTGCTGCCTGGAAAGAAGAAGGAGAGTTTTGTTTACTAAGAGCTTAAACCATTAACTTAGAAAGTGATGGGCTTAGAAATAAGAAAAAGAAGATGGCATGAGACTGAAATGGGAAAGCAAGGTAAATTGTATCAACTTTTCTGTTGAATGTCACTGATAAGCAGTGTTTTCGGCTGGTTTGGGTCTATGCTTTTCTATGGCAGGAGCATGGATAAGATGACCTTTCCAAATCTTTTCCATTCCTAATTAGTGTTATTCCCAAATGAAATACCTGCCAGCCCTCTCTGGTGCTTTCTGCAGCACAAACATCTGGAAGGCAGGTGTTTTGATTTTGTAGGCGCCAGAGGACAAACAGCTGGTTGTAGATGGCGGCAGGGGAAAGGAAACGATAACAATGTCTTACATTGATGTAGCACCTTCCGTCCTGAGCCTCCTTCAGTTGGGGAATGGAGGTTGTGGGGGTGGGAGGTGACTGGAGGGCCACCAGCTGCAGAACAGCTGCACCGGTGAGCATTTAGGGCTTGAGGACAGGAAGTGAGGCATAGAAATATATTTGGTCACAGGGAGACATTTGAGGGAAATGGGAGAATTGGATGAAATCTTTATGATTTGATGGCTGACTCTTACTCTAGGGGAGCCTGGTTAAACTCAAAATCCATGACATTTTGCCTCCACAGGAGAAATAGAGAAAGGTGTTGGTGGGGTATGGACTGAGGGAAGGGAAAGGTGGGTCATTAGATTCTAAATGAGAGTCACACGGTTTGAAAAATGCTGTACTAAGGCTCACTTTATTCCATCTTTCAGCCTAGAATTAACCATGGAGAATATAGGGTGACTCAGACATTACATGCCCTGAAACCTTGAAAACTTCAGCTATGAAAACTCTCTGGTTCCCATGTCACACTTGATCTAGTCTGGAGAGAATATAACTGTCCTCTGATCCCTGAGAAAAACCGTGACCATACTTAGACTGACTGATGGAAATCTTTCCTAAAACTACTGAGTTTGGACACTCAAAAATATTAAACTAATACTTCTCTTCCTACCAATAAAGTTATAGTGAAGGAAGCTTAGTGCTTTCCTCTTTCATAGGGAGGTAGCACAGGGAATAGAGTTCCAAGCCTGGAGGCAAAAAGACTCATCTTCCTAAGGTTCAAATGTGGCCTCAGACACTTACTGGCTGAGTGACCCGGGCAAATCGCTCAATCCTGTTTGCCTCACTTTTCACAACTGTAAAGTGAGTTGTATGGAGCAGCTAGGGAGTACAACGGGTACAACACCAGCCCTGGTAGTCAGAAAAGAGTCCAAATCCAGCCTCAGATGCTTACTAGTTTGTGTGACTCTGGGCAAGTCATTTAATCCTGATTGCCGTCAAAAAAAAATTCTTTTAAGTGCTAAAGAAGGAAATAGCAAACCATTCCATTATCTCTGCCAAGAAAATCCTAAATGAGATCTCAAAGAATCAGACATGATTGAAAAAAAATGACTGAACTAAGATACCAAAACTTCCCCATTCTCTAACACTATCCTCCACCCTTGCCAAAATAGCAGCCCAACTTCTATAACTATGGCCTCAATAGGAATGCAATACATATGTGCCTCTAAAGTTTTATGGGAAAATAATTAGAGATTAAATTTGATTTGATTTAATAATCTAATTCACTGATCATTAATTAAACACCTACTGTGTACAAGGCTCTGGGAAAGAAAAGAGTATAAAAGGCAGAGCTCTTATCTGTCCTCAAGTTGTTTTCCAATGAGTTAAGGTTGGTATGGAACAGAATAAGGATTTTAAGTGTCTGCCATATGCCAAACTGTGCTAAACAGTTTACAAGAGACTGGCATCCAAGTACGTCTAATTTCAAGTTAGAATAGGGTCTAGTGCAAAAGAGAAGTCAAACTGATGTACTTGAAGCAGTAGAAGGGCATTAGAGCTGAAATAGATGTTTCAGTGGGAACAAAGTTAGTCACTGTTCTATGTGCATTGACCTTTTGAAGGTTTAATGGCCATTAAGAAGCCCCCTCCCTCCTCCCTATTCCGCCCCCAGCCATAAGACATTAGTACAGAGTAGTTCCTGGAACCCTGACCAATTGATATATTGGCCATATGTGGTCATCAGCTCACAGTCATTTGGGGCCTTTTCCTTCACTAGGCGGTTGAGGAAGGTTTCCTGGAAGATTGTGTCTGGCTTCTTTCCTACTCCTGTGTTTTTCTGGTGCTTTGCCTCATTTCTGCCAAACGCAGGCTCTTTTTACAGTTTGTTTAAAGGAGGGGAGGAAGAGTGTAGGTCTTTTTGCACTCTCTGAGCTCACGTTCCAACATGTATCAGCAGCTGGGGGCCTCATGCTGCTCCTCAAAGCTGATCTTCTTTGTTTGCAAAGGCCCAGAGCTGTTGGACAAATGAAATCAGCAGTACCTAAGTTTACAGAAAAAACAGCACCCCTCGGGAGGTTATAAGATGACCCCAGAGCCAAAATCTAGGTTGCCCTTTTGCACCCACCACCACCCCTCAAGCACTTTCCCTTCTGTTTCCTTCTTAGATCCTTCAGCATCTTCATCCCACCATGTTACAGTGGTGAAACACTGCCAATTGATGTGCCAGAAGTACTTAGGGCCTCCCAGCCTTCCATCTTCTTTTCACTCTGGACATTCCATAAATAAAGAATTTGGTGTGATTTGGGTTTGGGGTCGTTGGACAATTTTTCCCACCCCTTCCTCCCAATCTTGGCCCTGCAGTATAGAGCATGCTAATTAGCATGCATCTCTAGGCCTCTTAAAACAGCTGGGATCATCTTCTTAAATGGCATTTCTCCTTTCATTTTCCTTTGAATTCTACAATTTATATTCTATGAACTGGGATGGAAGCTTTCAGTAAGCACCCCATGATATGAACCCGTGGAAATTCTGTTCCAGCCCTTTTAACTGACATTAGAGTCCTATTGGACCTGAGAAAATAGAAATAATAGTCATTCTCAGCACCAGCCAATCCAAGAGATACTTCAGTAACTCAAATATACCCCCTACCAAATTGTGAAGTCAAACATAGAATTATAGAATGTAAGAGAGACAGGATACCTTTAAATTAAGCTAAATGAGCCAAGGTAGCATCCTTAAGGAGCTGTCATCAGCATCAATTATATCAGTAAGAAAGCAAATGATGTTAACTGATGCCCACTTTGGCATTGTTGGTGAGATGAGAGAACTAAGATGAAAAAGAGATTTTGACTTTCCACCTTCATAAAGTAGCTGGTAATTATATAGGCAATAGTAGAATTCAGAATTCCTGCCTCCCAGTCCATTGCTTTTCCCCCTATATTTCATTGCTTCTCATATTGGACAAAATGGAGGAAGTAGGTTGATATGACTACTGAGGTAAGATGATCATGGTATCATAGGATTTTAGTTTTTAGAGACCACATAAATCAGCAGCTCTTTCATTTTACCAAAGAAGAAAATGAGAAGTGAGAAAGCAATTTGTGCAAAGCCACATATGACACAGATGACCAAAGAAGGTATATGAAGCTTTTTTCTGAGAAAAATATTTGGGATCAAAGAAAGAAAACACTTTGGAGAGTTATCCATCACCATTTGAACTTATTGATAACTACTAGATGGACACTAGATAGTTTATCTTTCATTCTGGAAGTTATGGAGCCCATTCTGAATGTTTCCCTGTGAGTGGCAGGGATGAAACTGGCCAGATTGTGAGAGAAGAGCAATCTAGTTATCTTTAGTATCTTTGGATTTTTCTGGTTTACAACTATGAGAAAGATGATCTGAGATGCCAAATTCTCTTTAACCTTTCTTAGCAGAGAACAACTCTGGGAAGAAGGTAACATGAAAGAACCTGGCATTGTCCATCATGTCCCCATGCCTAGCTAACTACACTAGACACTTCAGGAAATTTTCCCCTTGGAGGAGATCTGGAGTTTCTTGGGTAAGCTGAGTATGTTGCTCCTAGAAGGAACCTTGATCTATCCAGAGAGCAAACATCCCTTTTTTTGCTCATTGTTTCACTGGTTTAAGCAAGTACAGGGGAGAAAGAAGGCATTAGTCCTTATAATCCCTAATCTATCTTCAGAGGAAGAATTCATTTACTTTGTATGTCATCAACTGTATATTTTCATATATTTACTTTTTCTGGTTTCTCTTTTACTATCAACTTGGACAAATAGGTTTCTTTCTATTTGCTTTGTGTGTTCATCGTAGAATTAGTATTCTGTATGAAGGGGGTCGCCTTGAATATAAGCCCCCTCTTTGGTTAAAAATATTAATTAGGGCTCTAGCTTGAATCTTAAAATTACTTCCCACAGAATTACAATATTTAAGGAAAGATATCATTTTAAAACAGCACTCCCTCTCTGAGAAGAAAAGAGGAGTGGCCAGCCTCTGAATCCAACTTCATGCTTCCCCTCCTAAGAGGAATTAGATTCCCCCTTGGAGAAAGGTGTAGACAAGAAACACTGGGAATATCTATTCTTGCCTCCCTTTGAGCCACAAACAATATACCTGTTATACATATAAATTTCAGTTATTATGATTATGTGAAAGACAGCCCACTCTTACAGAAAAGGCCTTTTCTTCCTAAACTACGGTGCCCTCCTATAAAATATCCTCAAATCATATACCTCCTTTATTAAGATTTTCCAAATTCATCATGATGGGTCCCTAAAATCAATTCATCATTGACCTTTGGTCACATCTCTCTCTATGAACTTTCACATCTAGCAACCAATCAATCAACTTAAATGTATTAAGCAACTACTATGTGTCAGACACTTTCCTGAGTGCTAGACATAGGATGATCCCCAGATAAAATCTTTATTTGTGCAAAAGAAATGAAATAAAGTTAAAAGCAATAACTGGTCTGCACTCAAAAAGTTTAGATTCTGACAAGTGTTAATATATGTTTCATAGAATCATAATATGTTAAAGCCAAAAGAAAGCTTGGAAATCATACAGCAAACCCTTATCGTTCTAGACATTGAACTCAGAGCCAGGAAATGACTTGTTTGTGGTCACCTATATAGTAAATGGCAGACTTAGATGAACCATGTTGCTTTAGCCTACAAGGTTAGCCATATGAAGGGACTGAGCAGAAACAGAAATGTATAGTACAGTGAGTACATAGTAGACAAACCTTTTTATGATATAATATCATAGAAAGTACAGATTTGAAGCCCTAGAAAACAAGTATGTCCCCCAACATCAATCATGCTGCCAAAATTCCCCTTTCAGAGATTTATTTTCCCACTTTCAAGGTCAATTGTCCTATATCACTGGAAGACACATCACTGGCTTCAAAGCATGTTGATCCTTCAATCCAGAATCATGGGGTTACGACAAAGATGATGGAAAATAGGTTCACTCTCTTAGGAGTCCACTCCCCTGACTCTACAATGTCAAGCTCTGGATATGAGATGACTTAGGGTAGTTTCTAGTGGTCTTGACTTTAGAGGGACTGCAGAAGGTGATTAGAAGAGGGAAGTGGGAGTAGGGAAAGAATTTCTGCTTCCCAAAGACCTTGGTCTCCCCTCTTACTCATTGCTTCTGCTATTGCTGCTTCTGCCGCTGCTGTAATATCCTGGAAAGCCAGTGGCCTCAGACCACATGCTGTTCTCCTGGGCTGTGTGGGATCTGCTTGAATCTCTGTAGTGACAAGTCTCACAGTACTGACTGCTTTTCAATGAATATAGATAGGTCCCCATGGAGCACAGCTGTGCACAAACAGGAAGGGAGAGCCTCATCTTTCCAATATCCACAACTTATCCTCTCAACTAAGTCATAAGGAGCAATGCTGTGGAAGCCTTCCTGGGGAATGTAAGCACAGGGCATGCTGAAATCCAAAGAATCAGATTCTGAGAAAAACCATAAAAGTCATCTTGGATATCTCCTTCCCTCCATCTCCAAGAAGTGCTTTCCTTTTCAAAGAGATTCCACAAGTTCTTGTAAGTGTCCTTTTCTGCCTCACATATCCTCTCTGTGTTTAATCTAATTTTTTTAAATATTGTACTTTAAGTCACTATATGTAGTCATAGCATCATAGATCTAGAACTGAAGGGCACCTTGGAGGTCAATAAATTCAATTTCCTCTTTTTACATGGATGAAAAGCAAACTCTCCAAAGTCATCCAGATCCTAGTCAGCATTTGAACCCAGATCTTCTAACCCCTAAGGCTTAGCACAGTGTCTGGCACATAGTATGTGCTTAATAAATACTGGTTAACTAATTGACTGACTCCAAAATGCATTATATTTTCCCCTGTAAGCAAGGTTCATTTGTTCATAGTCCTTCAAAAACACCCCTCCTTGCACATTTTTCTGCCATTTCTGCTTTGTAAGTCAATGCCTCCATAGTTTTTCTTCCAAAAGTCCCTGGGTAAATTAATCTGGGAAGTTCCTTTGTTCAGACAGATTAGCCAGATCATAGAGGAAGCAAAGAATAATAATAACTTTAAAGTTTACAAAGTTCTTTCCTTATAATTACTCTGTGAGTTAGGGTGGCATGGGTACTACCTAATCCCATTTTACATTTGTTTGGCATTGAGAATCAGAATGGTAAATTAACTTTCCAGGATTGACACAAGTAGGAAATGCTAGACCAAAATAGGAACCGTGGTCTTCCAGATCAGTTTTCCAGACTAGAAAATGAAGGCCTGGATCTAATAAAATCAATTAAGCAAATATTATAGATACCAAGATAATATTTTAATCACTGCCTTAAGATTATTCTCTGGTACAACTTACTCATATCATTTATCTTTTGTTGTGTTTCAATTTCATTTGAATGTCAATCAAAAATTTTGGAATCTAAGTGACCTTAATCATTCCACATGCTACATAACCCTTTTTGGCAGAGACCCAATGTGGATCTAAGGAGTATAGGATCCCCATCAGGGCTTAAATAGGAATTACAAGGAATTTTCTGATCCTAAGTCAGATAGTGGTCTGGAACTATGGACTTTTACTAGGTACTAACATAAAAAATTACTAAAAACAAAAACAAAACAAACAATCACAGCTTATGGGCATTCTGGCTAAGTTTTTATTAAGGAGGAGGCTTTGTAGTTACTGCACCTTGACAGATGGGAGCCAAGAGACAAGCAGATGGCCCTGAAAAGCTGAAGCCAAAAAAAAAAAAAGAAAAAGCAAAAACAAGTTTGTTAACCATAAGAATGGACAAGATGCCCAATTGGGACAACACAACACAATACCCTACAGAGAGAATGGAAACATGACATTCAGCACTGATTGGATGCCAAACAAATGCAAGATATTCAGCAGAAATAATGTATCTAGTTCAAGTTCTCATTACCTTTTGCCTGAATTATTCCAATGACTTCTTGAGACAACTCTTGAAAACTGACAAGACTTGGCAGTTGCTGGACATGGGACATATAGGAGAATAATAATAATAATAATAATAATAATAATAATAATAATAATAATAATAATAAAGAGGTGATGCTAGATGATAGAAAAGATGGTATCCCTAATAAAAATAGAGAAGGTTGTAAGATTTGGTTAAGGGGAGAAGATGAAGATGTTGATTTTGAAAAGATGATGAAATCTTAAAGATGTTCATCAGGCAATTAATAATAACAAAAGACCAAAAGGTAAATTAGGGCAGAATACACAAGTACTAAAGGATTCATTTGTATAGAGAAGAGAACTGAATTTACTGAAGCTGGCAATGTCACTAAGAAAGAGGGTCCTACATGTAAAGAGAAATAGGCCCATTGGTAGAGTCTTAGTGAATACCTACAAGTAGAGGACAAGAAATAATTGATATTCCAGCAAAAAAATGAGGGAAGGAGTGATTATGAGGGACTGTTAAATTGTTATTAGTAGGGGCAGCTAGGTGGCGCAGTGGATAGAGCACCAGCCCTGAATTAAGGAGGACCCGAGTTCAAATGTGGTCTCAGACACTTAACACTTCCTATCTGTGTGACCCTGGGCAAGTCACTTAACCCCAGCCTCAGGGGGGAAAAATTGTTATTAGTGACTAATTGAATAAATGAATAAAACATACTTCCTCTTCTGTTAGTCAATAAGCATTTATTAAATATCTTCTGTGTACTATGCTAAGTGATAGTGATACAAAAAGCATGGTCCTGGTCCTCAAAAACTTCTACTGAGGTAAGATAACATGTAAATAACTATATACATATGTGAAATATACAGAGTAAATGGAAGGTAGAATCACCAGAAAAGGCCTCCTTTAGAAGGCCTTTGGATAGTCAGGGAAGCTAAGAAGTAGTGGTGGAGAGGCAAATTATGGGGAACATCCAGTACTAAGGTACAGAGATGGGAATTGTAAAGTCATGTGGGAATAACAGCAAATAAGGAATCAGTAACGTCTCTCCAATGACCTTCTACTTCAGAAGAATTGACAGAATGGCTTTTGGAAGGCCTTAGCTATGCTACTGTTCAAAGTCTGTATAGGGGTCTACTGAAGTCATCCTGTCCTCAACTTCCTACCCTGGAGAAAACCAGTTAAAGCAAGTCAGAGGCTGAGAGAGAAAATAAAAGGCTCTTAGAACCCATTTAATCTAATCCCTTCATTTTATAGATTAAAAAAAGAGCCTCAGAGAGTTGAAGTCACTTTTTAGTTGTTAGTAGTAGAACTGGGATTAGAACTCACCTCTGACTCTTCACACCCTGTGATACACTGGATAGACATACACTCTTTCTGAAGCTCAAAGAGCTCTGTGGAAGGAAGTGATAACTATTCATCAATCATTATGGACTGACACTAACCTCACCATTAGCAAAGTCTTCTTCGTGTCTACCCAATGTCTCTTTATGCAAGTTGTAGTCATTTTTCCATGGTGAGAGACAGAATAAAACAGGGTCTGTATGTTTATTATATACATATATATATGTATATATATTATGTATATTTGTATATCTATGTATACATTTGCATATGTATATATACATAAGTAGATATTGACAAAGATATTGATTGCTATAGATAAAAAGATAGAATTAGAAACAGATATGGAGAGAAAAAGAAATTGAAACAGATATGAAAAGAGAAAGAGAGAGACAAGACCTTGTTGACCATCTCCACTAAGTCTCCTTATAACAGCTCTAAGTAAAGCAAGAAGGCAGTTTGCTGCAGGAGCATCCCTAAGCCTTGCTTTTCAGATGAGAAAGACAGAAAGCCAAAGAAGATCCTAATGGTCACACAACCATGAGTACAGCTCCCTCCTTATCGTGAACAAAATTGGGACAAAGATAGGGAAATTCCTGGTTCTGGTCCTCTGGGCTTCTTCCATTTATCTCTCCTGGGACTTCCAACTCATGACTGCTTATTTTGTGTTCTTGATTTTTGGAGAAGGGAGGGTGCAGCTGGGAGAATCTGGGAGAGTGTCCACAAAGGGGTGGTGGCCCAGGGAGCCAAAGTAGATTCTATTTACAGTTGCAGGCTTTGCACAATCGGCAAGATCTGGACGGCCCCCGCTGGAATCCTCCGGGATGTGAAACTCTGTAGAGATGCCAGATCGTTATCGTTGTCAGATACAATTTCCTCCCATTGCCTCCGCTCCTCCGCTTGGGCCCACAGTGTCCATCTGTTTATGGAAACGGTGAAGGCCCTACAGTGTATTTTTAGCTAAAGCTTTTGTTACACAAAAAAAGCTTTCCATCATAAACCATATACCATTATCCTTCAACCTTCAGACAAATCTATTTATTTGTTAATTTTCCAATCTCTAATAATTTAGACAAAAACAAAGCAGAATGTAAATGATTCCTTAGAACACGGACATAATGACCTTTCTCACCTTCTAATTACAACCCAATAATCATATTTTTGTTTTATTTCTTTCTTTTTCCTTCCTTTCTTCTTTTAAAAAATCTTTGTAACTCCACTCTCCTCCCACCTCCAAGTGAAATATGAGTTTTAGTTTAGATCCCTTTCTACTATACCATGCCAATTATATAATGCATCTCTGTTCTCTCAACACTCACCAAGAATTCACTTCTAAGCACAACATCTTTAATGGATCTTTAATGACTACTCTTCCCTCATACTTAAGGGAGAAAAAGAAGGGAAAATCCTAAGGAGGAGATTTTTTATAAACTTTATAGACTTCAGAATTGCTTCTTATTATCTTCTGGCTCTCACATGGGGTTCTCTTTATAAATCCAATTAGTATTGAGATTTAACCAAAGTTGCCATAGGCCCACATTGTACAGCTCTTGACACTCTGCCTCATCCAAATGCTGTATATAGCTAAACTTTATTCTTTTCTGGACTACAGACTGGGAGAAACCTCAGAGGCCATCTAGGTCTAATTTAACCCCATTCTTTCATATTTTATACTTTGGGAGAGACAGAGGGCTACTTGTATACATAGTGGCAAAAAGGCATAAAAATTATTCTTCATGGAAAGGCATGATTGCATCAGATTCTGAGCCAGGACACCAGAGTCACAATAACTCATTAACTGCTGATAATGGGTGGATCCCTTAACAACTACTAGACCTAGTTTCTATGTCCATAAACTAGGGAAAATACTATCTTTACTCCCTAGTTAATTCAGTGGGGGGAGGGGGAGTTTTGAGGCATATGCTTTGTAGAGAGATTTCTTATTGGAAAAAGGAAATTGGACTAAATGGTTTTTTAAGGTCTCTTTAAGATCAAAAGTCTAGGCTTCTATAAACCGTAAAGCAGTAAAAAAAAAAAAAAAAAAGTCTTTTTTTTTTTATTATTATCATTTAGACTGGTCTTTCCCTTGGTACTGACTTCAAGAAGAATCCTGGTTTTTATCTAATGCTATCAACTTCAGAGGTGACTGTGTTTGTGTGTGTGAGTGTGTATGTGTAAAACTTAATCTAAATTCCATATATCTTTCAAGATCCATTTCAAAATCTACTTTCTCCAAGAAGCCATCCTTAATATCTCATTGATCTCTTCCCTTCCTGACTCCCCAAATATTTGTGACTCAATTATATTTTGCAGAGTATTATCTCTAGTTGCTATAAGAAATAATAACACTTTGTATTTCAAATAAACAACTCCTGATGATAATTCCTCACAATTCTTGTGTGGTAGGTAAGGAAAGCATTATTTTGCATTTTTTACAAATATGGAAACTGAGGTCTCTCTTAGAGATGAAATGACTTAACTGAAGATCACATTCAAAGCCAGAAAGTGCCAGAAATGGGACTTTAATTTCATTATTCAGGTTCCAAGAAGTCATTCTTCTGCATTCCCATCCAGAGCTTATTCCATAAAACCTCCATAGCCAGCACTTGGTAGGCACTGAGCTACCTGGAGTCAGAGGACCTGAGTTTGCCCCCTTATTATTTAAATGTTATGGCACAATTCACTTCATCTCACTGAGCTTCAGCTTCTACATATGTAAAATGATAAAATAGGATCAGGTGAGATGACTTCTAATATCTCTTCCAGCTCAACATATACATATACATATACATATATATAATTTGTAATATATAGCATATATGTCAAGTTCATAAAATTAATCTCTGAGCATGGATCAAACAGAGTCTGAGTTGGGTTATAATTTTGCCATAGACACATTACATTCTCTATATAATATGTCAATAAGGTCCACCTCAGAGGTGGAGGAGTCTGGGTTTAAGATCAGAAGAACTGGGTTAGAATCTTGCCCTAGCTGCTTAATTACTTGTTTGTCAGGTAAGTCACTTAAGCTTGGGACCTCAGTTTTCTCAAGTTCAATGAGAAGGTTGGACTAGATCCTACCCAATGTCTCTTGCAGCTTAAAATTGCATGATCCTTTGATCCTTCAAAGAATAACATGATGAGAAACATAAATAGATGCTTGCCCTCACTGAGGTCGGACTGAAGAACAGGCCAAAGAAGCCTCTGGCAGGCAATTCATCTACCACTATGTTGAAGTCTTAGACCTGAATCCTTGACTAGTAGGTCTGCTAAGCCATGTGCAAAATGAGGAATCTCCAGCCCTCTGAGTTTCCAGCTCCACTCTGTCTACACTATGCAAGAAGCAAATCCACTCCAAAGGCAATAAGACATTAGCTCATGACCTTATAGAAGCTGCTTGAATTTTACTGCTTTTTTTTTTCCAGAGGAAAAAAGGAACAGTAGCTCTGATCTCCATGGAATTCTCCCAAATGCCCTGGAGTTCTGCATCATGAAGGGGAAACAAACCTCCTCTTACCTCCTGCTCTCAACTCTGTGAAAGTTGGGCCCATCCCTTTGACAGGATAGTCAAGGCTAGCAGGCCAGAGTGCTAAAGATGGCTTGTCTCACCCTTGCCAAGAAGCTCTTCTGCAAGAAGAAAGGGCCAGTTCACACTGGTTGTTTACATGCTTCTGGGACTTTATTAATGAGCCTCTGTCAGCAGCAATTCAACAAAGGATAAAAAATGGGCCTCTTGTCTAGAGCTATTGTTAACTCTGGTTGCCTGGGGAGAGAACATTTGTCCAGTTTTCTTAGAAAAGAAGTTTTGTTTTATGTCCCATCATTGGGAGGAAAAGTAGGACTCCATTCTCTAAGGACCCTGGAGGCTATTTTTGTGTTCTTCTACTATCCACCTCTGGGTCTCTTTGAAGCCCATGGGACTAGGTTGGACTTCCCCTACAGGATTCTCCACCTCATTAAATCCTTTTTGCTATTGAGCCCTGGATCCACATCTCCACCCATTTCTATGCACTCACTCCTCCCCAATATGAGGCAAGACACAGAATGTACTAAGAGAAGAGAGGGGGGAGGGAAGGAAAGAGAAGGGAGTGAATCAGAAGGAATCGATTGGGGTTCTTACATCTTCCAAAGTTACTAATTTTTGCCATGTTATTGCTATATTATCAATTAGTCTCTTGACTCTGCTTATTTCTCTCTGCAGCAGTTCATACAACTTTTCCAAGTTTCTCTAAACCTGTCTTTTTCATCATTTCTTAAACTATAATAGTGTTTCATTACATTCATATATCATAATTTGTCTGGCCATTCCCCAAATGATGTTTACATGTAAGAAAAGCATTTTGCATATCTTAAAGGAATATGTAAACTATAATTATAATAATTATTATGATGATGATTACCTCTTCCTTTCCAAACTATGGGGGAGGAAGGCCAGCTGGGATGTTTAGGGAAGTAAGGTTTATATCCCAAAGGAAAGAGAAGGGAGATATAGGTTGAGAGAACAGGGTGGATGAGCATATAGAAGTGGAAGGATCAAGAAAGTGGCAGAGAAGAAGCTAATGGATAAGAATAGGTAAGCGGGAATTACAAAGGAAGAGTGGACCAGAGAAAACCCTAAAATCTTCTTCCTGCCTAGTAGAATGGTCTTAAACACAAATGTGATCTTCTGGCTTTGTCAACTTAAATCCACTCGAGGATATTACAATTCTATGACCCAAAAGGAATTCTCAATAAGGAATAAGAAATAATGGGGAAACTAAAAGGCCCACCCTATTTATAGACATGAACAAGAATGGCTTTTCTTTGGCTACCCATTCTTCTGTCAAATAGAATAAAAATCAATCTGAGTCATTCTCTATAGTTCCTAATCCTCCTTGTTCTACAGAGGAAGAAAATGAAGCTTACAGAAGGGAAAGGTTCTCATTTGAGATTATACAGGTAGCAAAGGACTAGCCAGAGTTAACAGATTGCTAAGTACAGAAGTATGTGAGGATCCCATAAATCATACACTATTCATACACATAAACATATACATATTTTTGGGAGAGAGCAGATAATTGGAATTTTTAATGTTCTTTTTTCAAACACACATATAAATCAATGTTAAAAAGGACAAAGCAAATATAGCCATAATGCTGATTGTGTACACAAGCAAAAACTGTGTAAGATTTTTATTTCTTTTCCCTTCCTATTTTTAGTGGGACAATTAAGTCCAGGTGGCTGGAATATTCTGTTGTTTGCTTAAATGGACCATGAGCTTAAAAAGTTTAGAAATCATACATTCAATAAGGGGACCTACATTATTTCTACCAGCATTGTATAAGCCTTGGTTGGGTAACTTTTTATTTTATCTTAGACTTTTTGTTTATAAGGAAGGCATGCCAGCAAACTCACAGGTGAGAAATGGTGACAAATATAGTCATATGGTCTAAAGAGGAGAATTATATTGGAAGTCGGGTGTGTCTAACTCAGAACTATCTCTTAATAGATGTTATATTTGTTGACTGAATGATTGATTAAACTAAAGATGTGGCCAAGTCAGAAATTTAAAACTAATCTGGTCAGATTTTCAGAGTGTTAGACTATAAGAACAAGAATAGGATTAGGAGTGATTATTGAAGAATAATAATAACTGACCTTATGTAATGTTTTAAGGCTTAATATTTATTATAATATTTGAATTTAACACCAAGAATTGTCAGTCCATATGTCAATGCCATAACTGGCTATAACTGTTCCAGAGGCAAATTTAATTGAGCAGGTATTAGGATTGAGAAATGGCACAGAGAGAAATCTTACCAATATTTCCAGGACAGGGGCAGCCCATCCCTGAAAGAGACTACAGAGTACATCCCCAAGGTTCCTGGAAGAAGGCAGCAAGTTCTGGTAGAGGAATACGTAGTGACAGGTCCTAATGGTAAAAGATTCCTTGACAATCATGGGGAAGACGCACAACTCTTTGAATTTTCACCCTCTCCACCTCTGCCACTCCCTGGAACAAAAAATAAGGCCAGATCATGAGATGAATCACAGGGGAAAGCCTAAGACAGAAGTACTCTTTATTCAAGGTTCACAGTGGACCTAAGATTCAGAGTATGAGTCTAAACAGATGCCAGTGATTGGCAGAGTCAGTTTTTCAGGGAAAGAATGTAGGATATGAATTCATTAGATAAATACCAGGATTCTTCTTGAATCAGCAAAACAAGTTGTTCCCTTGAAGTGTACCTCTCAGAGCCTTAATGGGGCGGGTAACAGGACATAGCAGGTGCCATTGGTTCCATAATGCTGAGGGAGGCTTTCTCTGGTAAGGGAAAACAGGCAAGTAGTCTAGTCTTGTTGCAGACCATTAATAATAATCAAGAAAAAAAAAATCATCACATCAGAGAAACAGGCTTTGTGATTTGGGAAATAGGACTTGAGAATGACACACAAAAATCCTAAAACTCCTTTCCCTTTCTCAAAAACTCCCTTAAGCCTGGAGAGTTCCCACTAAAGCTGTTGTCCCCTTTAACTTCCATTACAATTGAAGAATGTAGGCAGATGGTCAGGTGTCAGTGAAATACAGTAGCAGGTATAAGGAACATTGTCATAGGGGGACTGGGATTAGAGAACAGAAAATATTCTGGGGAGGCAAGAATAGCAGCAAGGGCCCTAGGAGCAAAGAATGATGGCACCAAATTCAGAATAAAACCAGCAGCAAAACTAATTTTGACAGTGCTTAGAACAATTTCTGGCATATCATCAGCACTTAATAAATGTTTTGTTGACTCAATAAGTTGACGTTGGTCATTAATAAGGAGCCAAGATCCCCTTGTGTTCTTCACAATTTTGGGACTAGCTGGAAGCTAACTAGTATGGAATATTAAATGGGGGTTCCTCTATATGTGGGGGTAAATTCCTGAACTGAAAGAAGAACTTTCTGTGTTATATCTTAATGCCGAGAATTATGTCTGTTTTCTTTAGAAACCTCCAGGATATTGGCTAGTGTTATAGGAAATTTAAATACAAGAGCAAGGTTTGTATATTAAATACTACTTGGATATTTCCCTTAGCAACTGCTCCAATTCTTACCATCTGTCTTGGCTATAGACTCATTAGTAAAACAATTTTTAAAAACTGATCATCTTTTTCATATACAAGGATCTTTTGAATATTTAACAGAAGAGTTAGGAAGGTTTATAAATTTAAAGCCATGATGTGGCATAAAGACTTTGGTAATATCCCTTTGTAGCTTAGTTTGGCTTTGGTGCACAAACACACATATTTATTTCTGTCTAAGCTGTGTCTCTCTCTAGGCTGGGACTTTCTTGCTCACCCTAGCCATGGTCACTCTGATGGTAAAGGGGGATGATCTCAAAGAAGCCATGAGAACACAACTGAACTCTCAAAAGTCTAGATACCCAACATATATTCCACAATGGTCATCTTTACTAAAACATCTAGGACTGATCCATCCCAGAGCAAGGATTGCAATGGGCTTGGCATAAGGAGGGGGGATTAGTTTTCTTGCACATTTCTCATCTCCTGGCACTGTGAGGAACAGGAGTTCTTGACATCTTTGCCCTGTCTGTCCCCTGTCTGGTATGCTCTTTTTTCCACCTATTGGAATCCTTGACTTCCTTCAAGATTCACCTCAAATAATCACATTTGGAGTAAGGACTTTTCTGTCTCCATCTTTCCTTCTCCCCAGTCACAGTTGCCAATGCTTTCTTTTCTAAAATCACTTTACAAAATAGCTACTTTATAGTACACTGTATCTAACAATGTATGCACACGTGGTCTCTTTGATTAAACTATAAACTCCTTGAAAGCAGGAGCTATTTCCCTTTTGGTTTTGTATCCTTAGTGCTTAGCAGAGTGTATCTGGGAAAAAGAGACCAAGATGATGTAGAATCTAAAATAGTCTCCAGAACAGCACCAGCTCAGTAAGAAGGGAACCAGAGGCCTTGGATTCAAATTCATTCTTTGCCACTTCTTTTCTGTGTAACCTGGAAGCCAGGGGACTTGGAATCAAATCCTGTTTCTGACTGTGTGACCTTAGGCAAGTCACTTAATTTCAGATTATTTGAGGCATCTCTCTAAGACCATAAAATGAAGTGGATCAGGGACAGAACCCAGATAATATCATCAATTCTTGAGTCCCTGTAGATTTCTACTTTGTTGTTCATTTATTTTTTCAATTATGCATGACTCTTTATAGACCCATTTAGGGTTTCTTGGCAAAGATATTGAACTAGTTTGTCATTTCCTTCTCCAGTTCATTTGTTTACAGATTAGGAAATTGAGACAAATAGGGTTAAGTGGCTTGATTAAGATCACACAGCTGCTTAGTAAATGTCTGAGAACAGATTTATGCTCAGGAAGATGAGTCTTTTTGACTGAGAGTAGCACTCTATCCACTGTGCCATCAAGCTACCTCCCAACTACATATCAAGGGTTAATAGTAATGGTGACAGCTGCTTAAATTTTTTTTAATTACTGAATCAACAGATTAGCTAGCTCCCCACTTTATCTTTTAAAGAATAGCTCCATGAAGGCAAGTAGGATCAGGTAGATGTCTCCTCCCTACCCCAGATCTTTGCTATAATATAGCTAAAGATATGCAGGTAACTTGCCACTCACTGGATCCTCTTCAGTCCCTCACTCCCTGTCTCCCTCTTTACCACAACCCCTATCTAGCCTATGTGAAATGGGGAATTGAATCCTACAAGGGAAACAGGAATGTCTTTCTTTGAGTCCCCTTCAAGTTGGCAAGAAGGCTCCTTCTATACAAGCCATTCCCCAATTGATAAATGGTCAAAGGATATGAATTGATAATTTTCAGATGAAGAAATTAAAACCATCTCTGCTCTTATGAAAATGCTCTAAATCACTATTGATTAGAGAAATGCAAATTAAGACAATTCTGAGATACCGCTACACACTTCATATTGACTAAGATGACAGGAAAAGATAATGATAAATGTTGGAGGGATTTGGGAAAACTGGGACACTAATACATTAGTGGAGTTGTAAACTGATCCAAACACTCAGATAGCAATTTGTAACTATGCCCAAAGAGCTATCAAACTGTTCTTACCTTTTGATCCAGCAATGTGTCTGCTAACCTGTATCCCAAAGAGATCATAAAAAAGGGGAAAGACCCACATGTGCAAAAATATTTGTAGCAGCCATTTTTGTAGTGGCAAGAAATTGGAAACCGAGTGCATGCCCATCAGTTGGGGAATGGCTGAATAATTATGGTATATGAATGCTATGGAATATTATTGTTCTATAAGAAACAATCAGCAGAACGGTTTCAGAAAGACCTAGAGAGACTTATACGAACTGATGCTAAGTGAAGTAAATAGAAATAAGAGAACATTGTACATAGCAGCAAGATTATGTGATGATCAATTCTGATGGACTTGGCTCTTTTCAGCAATAAGGTGATTCAGGTCAATCCCAATGGTCTTGTGATTGAGAGAACCATGTGCAGCCAGAGAGAGAAATATGGAAACTGAATATGGATCAAAGCATAGTATTTTTACCTTATTAGTTTTTGTTGTTTGCTTTTTTTTCTTTCTTGTGTTTTTTCTCCTTTTTATCTGATTTATCAGCATGACAAATGTAGAAATATGTTTAGAAGAACTGCTTAATTTACAAAGGATTACTTGCTGTTTAGGGGAAAGGGAGGGGGAGAGGGAAGGAGAAAAATTTGGAACAGAAGGTTTTGCAAGGGTAATGTTAAAAACTATCTTTGAATATATTTTGAAAAATAAAAGGCTATTATTATTTTTAAAAAATTAAAAGAAGGTTCCTCCTGGAGGCCTTGGGGACATGTAAACATTGCCTCTTTCCCTCACTTATTTTCTCTAGAGGCAAGAAAAAAATCTTTGTGTGTTTGAGAGATAAGAAGGGAAGGTTAAACAGTGGAGCCAAAGAGAGACAAGAACAGGAATCCCCAGGGACATAAATCAAGATCAGTTGTTAAAGGAGGCTGGGAGTGATCCTCAGAGGATTCAAGAGTTATTTGGAGATATTTTATCACATTTCTTGGCCAAGATGAGAAGGGAGGCCTTTGGGGGAAGTACCAAAGTTTCAAATGCTTTTGAATCTCAACTTGATCAGATTCAATAAGCAAGTGACAGCATGACTACAAGCCTTGATGGGCTTGACCTAAATATTTGAGCTAGATTCTAGCATCTTTCAATGATATTCCAACTCATAGACTATCAAAGCTCCAGAGATCTTAGAGATTCCCTCTGTTTTACAAGGAAAGGAAAATGAGGTTTAGGAAAAAAAAAAAAAAAGCAATTTGCCAAAGAGCACACAACCCCAGAATCAAACGGAATATCTAAGTCTCTTTCTGATCCGCTGGACTCCCAACTCAACCCCAATTCAAACAGCTTTTCTCCCAATATGAGTATACTTAGGTCCTTTCTGAATCTAGTTTTGTGGTATTAAAATGAAAGGAAGGAAGGAAGGAAGGAAGGAAGGAAGGAAGGAAGGAAGGAAGGAAGGAAGGAAGGAAGGAAGGAAGGAAGGAAGGAAGGAAGGAAGGAAGGAAGGAAGGAAGGAAGGAAGGAAGGAAGGAAAGTCAGGCATGAGAGAGAGAGAAGAGAGACAGGGAGGGAGGAAGGAAAAAAAGGGAAGGAAGGAAGGAAGGGGCAGGGAGAGAGAGACAGGGAGAGAGGAGGGAGGGAAAAAAAAGGAAGGAAGGAAAGAAAGGAAGATTTCTCAATAGCAATGAGAGAGAGACATAAAAATAGAATTTGAGTTATTTAACAGAAAAGATAAATTATTTTATCCCCTAGTTTGCCTCCCACACATTCTGGCCATTTCCCCATCTGAATACCTTTTGATGGATTTTTTTTACCTCTTTGATTCAAAGCTCCCCTCCATACACACACACACACACACACACACACACACACACACACACACAGAGAGAGAGAGAGAGAGAGAGAGAGAGAGAGAGAGAGAGAGAGAGAGAGAGAGAGAGAGAAAGAGAGAGAGAGAGAGAGACAGAGAGAGAGAGAGAAAGAGAGACAGAGAGAGACAGAGAGAGACAGAGAGAGAGACAGAGAGACAGAGAGAGACAGAGAGAGAGACAGAGAGACAGAGAGAGACAGAGAGAGAGAATGAATCTGGGAAATCTACATTATTAATTTCTACATATAATGTTAATATCAACTTCTATTGTAAGTTGACAATTCAAAAAAAAACTCAAAGAAAATAAGATTTATTGACAGATTAAAGGGGAAATGGAAAATGAAGAAACTTTAGGAACAAAAAATTTAACCTACTATGTCTGGAAGTTAAAACTGATATATTAAAGTTGTGCTTAAATTTTTTATGGAACGGTACTCTTCTGGGAAGGGCAAATTATTGTTTAAGTAATTAAGTGTCAAAACAGTATGTCTTAGTTACAGAGACATTCAGTAAGAGCTTACTTTGCTAGGCATTGGGAATACAAAATGAAAATTAAATAATTCCTCTTTGAGGGAGAGATTTAAGAAAAAGGGACAATCTAGAGAAGGAAAAAGATGTAACCACTAGTAGATCAGAAGTTTTGCATATGCAACACCTGAGTTGAGTTTGAAGAATTCTAAAGGGTGGAGGAGAGAAAAGAATACATTCCAGGTTGGACGGGGACGGGGGCTCTGCCTGGACAAAGGCACAGAGAAAGAATATAGCATGACTTGATTGTAGACTTGATTGGATGGAGTCAAGTGTATGGGAAAGTTTGGAGAGATTTTTAATTTAAAAAGGACAAAGAAAAGAAAGGCACTTGCCATAAGCATGACCCTCTGGAGAACTTTATCTCTCATCCTCATATGTAGAGAAGACTCCCAGCAATGGTCACCATCTATTACCCCTCTGTGTGTCCCTTCTTCTGCAGTTCCCCAGTAGCCCCAACAGCTTTGTGGATAGGAACTCCCATCTTAAATGTCACTAGACCTTTCCACATAAAATACTTCTTTGTTTTACACACCATTTCACTTCTCTACTGGGGAATCAGAAGATGATTCTTCCTTGACTCCAGACCTGGCACTCTATCCACTATCCTGAAGTCAAGGATAACCGGGTTCAAATCTAGCTTCAGATTTGTAATAGATATCTGATCCTAAGCAAGTCACTTAACATCTATTTATCCCAATTTCTTTAGAAGTAAAATGGGGGAAACAATAGCATCTACCTTACACTGTTGTGAAGATAAAATGAGATAATAATTACAAAGTGCTCAGCACAGGACTTGATACATGGTAAAGGCTATATAAATGCTGGCTATTATTATTATTTGAATAAATATTCTGAGAGTAGCTTGTCTAATGAGCACAATCTTGTCAGTTTCTTACCAAAAAATGATCGCTTACACCTCCATACACCAAAAAAGCCAAAGTAATATTTTCCTCAGTGTCCCTAACATCACAAAACCCCATTGGAGATCTTGCCCTCCTCCCCCAGGTGGGAATGTCCTGAATAGGACATTCAAATCCACAACCAAGTAGTGAGAAATGAAACTGAGGCTGCATCTGCTTAAGACCAAATAGGTGGATGGAAAGGGAAGAGTTTAATCCATTGACCTAGAAAACCTCAAAATTCATCTAATTCAATTCCCTCATTTTACAACAATTATCCAAGGTCACTTGAATGATATGACCAAGATTCAAATGGAGTTTCAAATTCAGTGCCTTTTCTCCTACACCATTCTCTGAAGTAATAAGTCACATTTGCCAACTTTTGTTTACTTGAAAACAGAACCATAAAGCATGCAGACAGCATTTATAATTAATAATTATTTTTTTTCTCTTATCCAAATGTAGCATTATATAAACCACAGAAAACTCATGAGATTTCCACAATTCACAGTAAGAGTTCACGGGCCACCTCTGGCTACCATCTGTCATCTTTCCTGTCCCTTTCTGAAAGCTCAACCTTTAAATGAAAAGAAGGGGAAATTAAAGAAAATCCTGACAAAGTCAGTCCTCCAGACAGACAGGTACCGGTGGCAGAGAAAGAACTGTGGCCTTAAAATGCAGAGCTTCTTAGCGTGGAGAAAAATCTAGTCTGTCCACTGGCATCAACATCCAGAACACACTGAAAGCTTATTGTGCATTGGAATATGTGTGTGCCTATGTACTCTGCCAATCTGGCTATTCTATTTAAAGAAGAAAAAAACAAACACACACTTTTAACCTTCTGAACCTCACCCCCTTCTATTCCAGATGTGGAGGAGTGTGCCAAAAAGAATCCATCTGCTTCTGTTTCTGCCTAGAGATCTTGTCTTCAGCCACTTAGGGATTCAAGTCTTCTTCTGGGAACTGGGCCACCTTTAGGTGTTGAGATAGAAAAAAATAGACAGGAAAGAACTCACTCTGTTCCCTCTCAAAAAAAAAAAGATTCAAATAGGTGAAATATATTTAAAATGAATGTTGAGGGCATCCTGTAGGTAGAAAAGAGCTCACAGATGGGAGCAACATTTGACCTGAGACAAGAAGCAGAGCTGTAAGTAGTAATTTTTGTATCTGGGTCAAGTAGCATAAAATATGAACTTAAATCAGTTTTTAGGATGAATCTAGTTGGTGCAGAGAAATGAGAGTGGTTTTGGCATGGGACATGCTAAGGTAAGTGTAAAGGCATTGAGAAGTACCATTTATTACTTTTCTGTTTTAATTACTTCTATCTGCTGAAGAACCAAAAGTGTTTTCTGTGGACTCTAAATTTCTACACCCTGAGGAAATGCCTTGGGCACTCCATAGCCTTGGGGTCAATCAATCAATTAAACAATATTTATAAAGTTCCTACTATGTGCCAGGAACTATGTTAAATTCTAGGAGATACAAAAAGAGGCAAAAGACAGTTTCTGCCTTCAAAGACCTTACAATCTAACGGAGGACACATACAAGCAATTACATGTAAAGCAAACTATGTGCAAATAAATAGGAAATAATTAAAAGAAAACAGATTAAAGGCTTCCTATAGAAGGTGGGATTTTAATTGGAACTTAGTTGGCACTCTAATCTGTCCACTGGCATCAATATTCAGGACACACTGAAGGCTTATTGTGTGCATGACTAATCATGATATCATTATTATAAATACTAAAAATTGCATTTCATATTATCATGAGATTAAAAGTGTCAAAATGATAAGACATTGAAACACTTTGAATTCTCTCTCTGCTTCTCTCTGTCTCTTTCTCTATCTCTCTATCAGTCTCTGTTTCTCTCTCTCTGCTTTCTGTCTATCTCTCTCTGCTTCTCTCTGTCTCTGTCTCTCTCTGCTTCTCTCTATCTCTGTCTCTTTCTCTGTCTCTGTTTCTCTCTCTACTTTCTGTCTCTCTGCTCTCTGTCTCTGTCTCTGTGTGTGTGTCTCTCTGTCTCTATCTCTACCTCTTTCTCTGCTTCTTTCTGTCTCTCTGTCTCTGTCTCTTTCTGTCTCTTTCTCTTGCTCTCTCTCTCTCTCTCTCTCTCTCTCTCTCTCTCTCTCTCTCACACACACACACACACACACACACACACACACACACACACACATCATTCCTACTCCATTCTGTATCCATCCAGCAACTCACATTCATATGCTACATGACTCTTTAAGTTTGACAAAATACTTTTTAATTCTCCCTTTCTCCATTCATAGCTGAGTGCAAGTACAATCAGCCAAAGGGGGAAAAAGTCATTCCGACACACATCCACCATGGTGCCCTCTGCTCCTGAGGATCTGTTTTTTCTAGATCTCCCCACCTGGTGAGCACAGCTTGGTCATTCAGAGCTAATCCTATCTGTTAAGAGTAGCCTGGCCAGCAGCCCCTCTAGGGGCTACGCTTTGTATTTTCTGCCTTCCTTTTCTCCTGCCTTCAATGAGCAGTTGTGTTGGTATTTAGACAGGGGATCACCCACTCAGCTGCCAGTCCCAACACTGATTCTCCTCATCCACATTTCCAGCTGGTCCCTGCTGGCGCTTTGTCGGGGCTTGGAGGTGGAGGAGGGGGGAGTGAGGGGCAGCCAGCTCTGCTCTGCTCCTGATCTGCCTCCTAACCCCTTGGAATGCATCCTTAGTGGAGGAGGGAGAGGTTGGCTGCAGGACTGAGAAACATGTCAGGTCCTCATGGAAAAAAGAAAAATGTGTACACGGGAGCATTAGCACATGGCTGTTCAAGGCCAGACCATTTCCAGTGGTGTATTCACAGATGGGGTTCAGGACACAATCACAGAGGCCTTGTTTCAGGACCAGCCTTTTTTTGGAAGCACCAAATTACAGCATG
Source organism: Sminthopsis crassicaudata (assembly GCF_048593235.1). NCBI lineage: Eukaryota > Metazoa > Chordata > Mammalia > Dasyuromorphia > Dasyuridae > Sminthopsis > Sminthopsis crassicaudata. Next base: position 64,558,576 of record NC_133619.1, on the reverse strand, counting down.
TGCAAAGTAGACAAGCTTGACTGAATCTTAGTTTTATAAACAAGTAACTTCTTTCTCAGCCCCATTTGAAATGGTTCCCTCGTTCATAAAATGAGGGAGCTGGAAAAGGTGACCACAAAAACCCATTCTCCTTCTAAATTCTGTATCCATCTAGTAACTGCCCTTCATATACTAGACTCTTAAGTTTTACAAAATGCTTTCTTAATTTTTCCTTTCTCTATTCATCGTGCAAATACAATCTCATTTTACAGATGAAGAAGCTGAGGGACAGAGTGTAATGATGTGACTTAGTCATGGACCTACAATAGTAAGATCCAGAGGTAAAATTCAAAACTAGGCCCTTCCTGCCTCCAGAGTCTGTATTCTTTGTGTTATATCAAATTGCCCCTGTGATAAGATCAATACATGAATAAGCAATTATTTGTCACTTGCTACATGCCAAATACTCTTAACAAACAGGATTAGTTCTGAATGACCAAGCTGTGCTCACCAGTTGGGGAGATCCAGAAAAACAGATCCTCAGGAGCAGAGGGCACCATGGTGGATGTGTGTTGGAATGACTTTTTCCCCCTTTGGTTGATTGTACTTGCACTTAGCTATGAATGGAGAAAGGGAGAATTAAGAAAGTATTTTGTAAAATTTAAAGAATTATTTAGTAAGTGAATGGGAATTACTCGATGGACACACAATGGAAAAACCCTAGTGACAAAAATTGAAAAGTAAGTCAGTCCTGTTTTCTAGGAACTCACATTCTAATGAGGAGAAAAGAAAGTCTATAAAAGTCCATTAAAAAAAAATCCAATGAACATGGCTGAGAGATGACCCCACCCAGTGGTCCAGAAGACACAATGGCAAGACCCAAGGGGATCCACAAGGTACAATGGCAAGACAAAGATGACAGAGATGTTCCAAGATAGTGCCTTGCACATACGACTTTCCCCAAGTCTATAAAATCATCTGGGCAGTGAGGAAATTCCCTCTTCCAATGTCTATTTGTATCTACATCACAATATGTAGTCTTAGAGAGTTGGGGTAATGAATGGTCAAGTGATATGACAAAGTTCACATATTCAAAAGACAGCAGAGCACCTGAATCTAGATCTTACTGATTCCAAATCCACATCTCTAATTCATTACATTTTTCTATGTTTGTTGAATGTCCCAAATATTCAATTGAAAGTAAGGTAAAGCAGTCTTGTCACAGTTATTGTACAGTGTACAAGATTGTGTTAGCCTAAGTATCTTCCCTCCAATTTAGAAATTCTGTGAGTATCAATGAGTTCTCTGGGGAAAATATCCAGACTTGAAGTAGAACACTGGACAGCTCTGCTTCTCTGACTTTCTTATTCTGTGGCACACTGGGGAGCTAGGGAGTATCCCCACATTCATGGGCCAAAATCAGGATATAGGTATTGGAAGTGGGAGGTTATGGCCTTTAGAAAGAATGTGCTTTGCCATGATAATGCAAGGAAGGGTTGGGGAACAGAGTGGGATAGGAACTCTGTTATTGAGGATACTCAAACAGGGATTCAATTAATGATCCACGAATGGAGAAAGGTTGTAGCTGATGAGTGCCCTAGGCTGGATTCCAGCTTGAAAGAATGGCAAGTATAGACAGGGTTAAGGAACGCACACAAGGGTACATATGGGGACACTTGATGAATTCCTTGAGCCCAGCAGAAGACAGTAGTGGCTTAGCTCTAACCCAGTGGGCCAACCACTCACAACTGTGACAGAAGAAGCACTATAGGGTGAGAGAATCCAAGGTCCACATGACTTCAAGCCTTTAGAAAAATTAGCAGCCTTTAGGATCTGGGGTTTGAAGGAGATAAAGAGTGGCATTTGGGATAGGGGAAGGAACAGGGTATGAGGAAACTAGCTCAAAGCAACTCAGAAGACCTGATAGTCCAATTTCTAGTTGAGCTTTTACAAAACAAATGCTACAGATTAGGTCTTGATTTATGGTTTGGTTAATTTCTAGAATTAATAAAGTGATGGGGAAAATGTTAATAATTCAGATTAAATTTAATAATGTGTCTGTGGACATTTTTTTTCTGGAGAAATAGCTGTTAAACATTTACTAGTACACTGAAAAGTAGGGGCCATGGTATTCGCTGAAAAGATCTGAGGTGAAATTAAAAGGGAAAGCTTAATTGAGCCTGTCCCAACAATCATACAGAAAATGGGAGGTAATAACAAGAAAGCAGGAATAACCTTAACATGGAATAATAGGTCTGCTGATGAAATATTTTATCTTATATCTATGTGACTGAGAAATTAAAATGGAATAGTTCACAGTGAAGGTTTCGTGGTTCCTTTCTCTCTTTTTCCAGGGGATCATATCATGCACAAAGCAATTGTTTCTGTTTTGACCTGAAATCCTGAAACTCCTCCCAGGTTGATTTTGGTTTTGACTAAATCAAAGAGGCCTCATTTCTTACCTATCCTTAATCATGGAATGGGCATTGCCTGAGACAAACTGAGACTTGTTGAAGACCTTGGCTTAAAAGGCCAAGGTCTCCCACTGCATCCAGGGCCATCTCCAATTCTCCTGATCTATATTTTACCACTGAACCCAGATGGCTCCAGAGGAGAAAGTGAGGCTGATGGCTTTACCCAATCCTGCCTCATTTAAATCCAATTCACCTATAAGTCAAGACATCACCTTTCTGATGTTAATAGTCCTCTTTGAGAACAAAGGATAAACAACAGCAGGCACATCTGAACTAGGCAAAAGAGACAGAGAGTCTTACACTTAAAAGAAATCTTGGAGACTATCTTGCCCAAGTGGGAAAAGTATTATCCACAATGCCTTCCATGCTCATCTTCCCTTTCTTCCATTTCAGGTACTTTTGACTCTTTTCTCATTTATCCATAAATTGGCCCATGCCTATCAGATCTGATCAAACTAAGACACCGAGGACTTGATGTATTACTGCTCCTGACATTACTTGTTTGGGGATAGCATTCCAGTAAGGGTTCCAGAAGGTAGTCCAATATCAGGAGGCCAGTCATGCGCAAATTCAAATGCAATAACTTGTAGACCGACTCTTATGCTACAATTCCGGTAGTTTGGCTGCAGGAATCAAGAGCACAGGTTCCTACACACCGAAAAAAAATTTTCCTGGGATCATTTTTCTCATCAGTTGTTCCTTCTACTAGAAGTAGCTAATGTAGGACTCTATTAACCACCAGCAGGGACACCTTTGCTTTGATGCTGGTGACCTGCTTATGCACTCTTCCTATTTCCTCTCTGGAACCTTGAATACTTTGGACACATAAGGAGAATACAGGACTTATTGGAATAGACTTTAGTGTTGGGAAAGATGGAAGGTGAAAGGAAAAGGGGACAGCAGAGGATGAGATTGAGAGTGTCATGGAAGCAATGAATATGAGCTTGGAGATAGCAGAGAATAGAAAGGTTTGGAAGATTATGGTTTATGGGGACAAGGTGAATAAAATGCAAGTAAACCACCACCACAACAACAGTCTCATTTTCTCAGAGTTGGTCAGTTGTTATAATTGAAGATCTCTGCATATTTCTAAGCCTTGTCAGAAGTTGATGCCCAAGGATTTTTTTTTCTGAACTTGTTAAACCAACACTTTTTTGAATTATCACTGGTTCTCCTACATGTGTTCATGACTCATTTTCAGCCAAGACTTAATTATGAAACCCTAGTAGACAGATCTTATCTCCATATTCCTGAGAAAGTAGGGACTCTTGAACAATCAAATGTGAAACAAGGGAATAGGAGAAACATCTCAAATAGTCATAAGCACATATCTATATTTTACTGTGAACCCTTATGGTTATCATTTTTAGTAAGAATGGAAAATTTTTCCAATGCTCTTTAAAGAGCCAGGGCTGCTCTTAAACGACTCCTTATTCCTACAAATAATGTAATGTGTAAGTATTGCTTAAAATTTTCATATAATAGAAAATTTTAAAGGACAACTATTCCTCAGGCTATTTCTGGTAGGAATAGTTTTAACTCACAAATTTTTATCAAATATAAACTATTTTTCATTAGGGTAACCATATTTTGCTCCCAAAATAAATTATTTTAAAATATATATACAGCATATGAATACAAGACAAGATTTTCAAATGAATTTTACATGATTTCATGACACTCATCCCAGGAACACTTGCTTTTTACAATAGGAATGAAGGAGACATTCACAAAAGTCTTCTTATGAGTCATCAAGGCATAAAAGTAAAGACTGTAGGACAAAGCCCAGGAATTGGCATGTCCTCCTGAGCTGAAAAGGCTTTTAGGATGACATCATTGTGGGTCTGTCACCCAGAAGCATCCTGACTCAATCTGGGAAGGTTCATCACCCGAAGATTGGCCACTGGGTGGCCAGCTCTGAGTGGTTTTGGTCACAGTAACTCCTAAGGAACATCTACACAGATGTGGAGAGGCAATTATAGGCACCAATGGAGAGAGCTCCTAGTCTGATGAAACAATGCAAGGAAATACGGGAAGGCTAAACCCAAAGGAATGAATCTTTCCTGGTGGATTTTCTAATGGCACAGAGGGGAAATGCCTCCCTATAGCCACTCAAATCACACCATTTAAGAAACTTCCTTTTCTACCTTAAACGACAATTTACTTCTAGCATCACAATCCTATTTTTCTAATAAAAAGTTTCAAGCTATTTCCATTCTCCCCTGTCTACAAACTCCAAGGCAGGATAATCAGAAGCCAGGTGGCAGGTATCACAATAGCGCCAAGGCTGTGGTTTTTAAAAGACCCATTCAAACGAGGAACATTGATGAATGGTCCTGTTTAACCTATTTGAAATCAAAAGACCTGAGTTCTGCTATTTATTTCCTGTGTGACTTCATTTCCCCTCTCTAGCCTCAAGTTTTCTCATCTGTAAAACGAAAGCTTTGGACTAGATCATCTATAAGTCAAGTCAAATCAAGTGAAGAAATATTTATTGCTTACTATGTGCTAGGCACTGTGTTAAGCACTGGAAATACACTTAGAAGTGATGAAGATATATGGTCCTTGAAGGTAATAGAGTGAAGTGAAACATAAAATGGAGCTGAAAAGGAGAAAAGGGTGAGTAAACCAGAGAATCAGGAGTAGAGGTGTTGAGGGAAAAGTGTATAATTTTGACCTGGAGACTTCCTCAAAATGGAGGTTCCAAGAAGAACCCATCAATGATGAAAAAAGACAGCAGAAATCTCCTAGGATGAGCTAGCTGCTGGGGACTGGAAGAGAATCCCAAATAGTCAGAAACTGAATAGGAAAAGGAGTGAAAGTCTCTGATAGGACTAAATCTATAATCCATTGATGTCTAAAGAAAATAAAGCTGAGCAGAGACCATGAAGTATATTGGTCCATTACTCCTTCCCTGGACAAATCCCATTTATTTTCTCCTAGCAGCCTTTCTGTGCTCCTTTAAGTGGAATGTCTGACTTTCTATGGATATGGCCTTTCTTTGTCTTGTCTTTCTCTATGATAGCAATCTAACACAGAAGAGGGCAAAATGAAGAGAGGGACAATGAACTAGGATGGTGGAGAGCAGGAAGCACTTGTATGACATTAGAATTGAGATTCCAAGTTCAGTAGCATGAATAAAATATCCTTAACCTCCAAGGTCAAGCAGTCACCATCTGGAAGTAAAAAAATCATTACCAATAAATTACTGTGGGTTGGAGTGTTGAAACCTAGTTAGAACCAATGGATTTCCAAAGAGACAGCCCTATTCCCAGAAACAAACTTGACTTTTGCCTAATTTTTCTTCCTTCCCTCTTCTCTTTTCCCTTTCATTCTCCAAAGGACAAATGAACTTTGGTCTTAAATCCCTCATGACTGTGATGGAACTGGGGAGGAGCCTCAAGTTCACCCAAACACCACCCTAAAATCTAGGTAATGTGACTTTTATTCTCTTTCTCATCCCAGAGGCAGGAAGTCATGTGGGAAGACAATCCAGGCTAGAATGGGCAGGACTCCAGGTGATTATGTGAATCTCCTTCAGACTCCTCACTGATTACGGAAAATCTTTTCCCCAACTTTGGCTTCCTAGAAGATCTTTCTGAAGTTAATGAACAAACACTTATCAGGTATCTACTATGTTCCATGCACTACGGTGGGCACTAAGGAGAAAAAGCCAAAATTAAAGATAATTACTGTTCTCAGGGAATTTCCAATCAATCCCAACCCAAACTCTGCCAAGAGAACTCATCAGTGTCCTGAAAAGTCCTTATCATATGTTACCCCGAAAACAAGAGAGCTAACTGACTTCCATCTGTGACCACCAGCTCTCCATGGTCTTTGGAGTCCTCCAAGCCCCTTGTCCCAGCATGAAAAGGGCAAGGTCTGGGGCTAAAGACATTGTGACAATGAGCCTGTTCTGTAAGGCTGAAATACATTCCAATCTCCCACGTCCAGTTGGGATGGGGGGGGTTGCACAGAGGAAAGGTCATTAAGGCAGACAGTTTATGTTTCCCTAAGCCAGCATTCCTCACAAACAGCTGTGTTTATACAAAGCTTGGGAGAAAGAGAGAGAGAGAGAGAGAGACACCAGAGAAAGGGCAGTGTCCTGGGCATGACATCATCCTGTCCTGTCTGTTCTGGGCTCCCACCATCAGGACCCACTTGACTGGTTCAAATTGATTGGTGCAGGTGATGGTGTTCGATAGCCCTACTCATAGAGTGGATGTTTGTGTGTATGTGAGTGCATGTACTCTTTGCTTATGGTCTTTCCTGCCCTCCACTCTCCCCAGCTCCCCCTCAACTCCCATTGCATCTTAATGTGTTTTACAGCCCATTCTTCTCCCCATACATCACCCTCAGAGGAAAACTGCTTTTCTAGTCTCAGGTTCTCTCCATTTAATCTCTTTAACAAAGCCCCCTCACAAATGAAAAATCTGACGGGAGGCAGAGTCATTAGAGCAAATTAAAATGCATCTTGGAGAGATTAGCTCCAAAGCCATTCCCATACTGGACAATACCCCCTTTTCATGCCCGGCTCCAGCCGCTAGGAGACCTACAAGCAGAGATTAAGGAACTGAAATCTTTGTTAATTCAGTCTAAAAGCCTTGGCCCTTTGGGATAGGAGCCAGGGCTCAGCCCTACCATGCTGAGTCTAGAGTTTCCAGGTCAAAATGTACCCTCACATTGGCCCCCTCTAGAGGATCATTGAGTCAAGAAGTAAAAAAAGAGGGTCATTTCATCCATCCTTCTGTCTCTGGTAGGGCTTTGTCTAACCCAATCACATACAGAAAACCTCACTTACTCTTAAAGGATGCCAGGGAAAGACAGGCTTTGAAGCTCCACAGACACACAAACAAGGGATTCTGCTTAGAAGTTCTTGCTAGCTTTTCACCTGTATCTCCTCCATTTCCTTGAGTCTTCATTTTCTACAGAATAAATACCACCATATCAACTCTCTTCTCTGCTCTCATTTCTGAAGGACAATGAGTCAAGTTGTTCAAAAATTATTCTCATAAAGTTTGGAGCAGGAAAGAAAATAATAGCTATAAATAGTAATTTTAGTATTCTGAGGATAAAAAGACCATAAAACAAATCCACAGCAAGTTATTTTTAAGTGTGATATGGGGACAGAGAGAAACAGAGGAATGGAGATAGAAAAAAAGGGACAGAGACAAAGATAAACAGAGAGAAAGACAGAGAGAGAACAAAGCTTGGGGAAAGATCTTGGACTTTGGTATAGAAAACCCAAAGAAACTGCAGAGCTTTCAAGAAACTATCCAAAGATCTTGGAAAAAAAAGGGGGGGGACTTGGTCTTCATGGTCTGGAATACTATAGCATGAAATTATTGCAGGATAGGATGCCACCAATGGAGGGTACTCGCCTAGGATACAACCACATTATCTGGTAGCTTTCTATTTTAATTAATTATTCTTGGCAACTAAATGCTAAGCTCAGTTGTTTCCACTTTGCTAAAACAATCGAGTTACAGTCAGAACAATGAACCCAGAATCAAGAAGGCTTGGATTCAAATACAGCCTTTAACATTTTCAGGATGTGTGATCTCAGACAAATCATTTAAACTTTTGTCTGCCTCAGTTTCCTCATTTGTAAAATAAGGATCATAATAGCACCTACTTCCACTCCACCCAGGTTGTGAAGATAAAATGAAATAACATTTTTAAACTATTCTGAAAATCTTCAAAGATAGAGAGTAAGTATATATAATGAATACATATATGTATATCTTTATAATACAAACATATGTGTGTATATACATATATACATATATATAAAACATGTGTGTTTATGTGTGTGCTAGCTATTGTTATTACTGAAATTCAAATACTATCAATACTCCCTGAAACTAGGCATGTAAAAAGCTTTAGTTATGGTTCTGGAAAATAAGAAAGAAAATATTGTATAAAAAAAAATAGTATCATTTCTAATGTTCTCTTCACCTAGATTAAAACCTCAACCCTAGACAATATAATAATGATAATGATATTACCAATAATTAACAATAATAAAAGCTAGCACTATATAGTGCTTTAAGGTTTTTAAAGCCCTTTACAAATCTTTTCATCAATCCTGGGAGATAGGCACTATTATTTTTATCATTCCCATTTTATAGATGGGAAACTCAGCCAAGGAAAGGTGAAGAGACTTGTTCACACAGCTGGTAAATATCTGAACATAATCTGAACCTAATGTCCTGACTTTGAGTCCAGCATTCTATTGACCATAACAGAGCTCTTCCTTCCAGCCCCTCAACATATTCTTGGCCAATCCTCAGGGATAACCATCTTCTGAAGTCACGGTAGCCATCTCCCACCCTTCCTTAAGGACTCGGAGCCTTATGCTCCCAGTTATTTCTGGTCAATTTTTCACTTTCCTTATAGAATGTGGGGGAGGGAAACACCTTAGAAGTCATCTCCTCCAACCCACTCACTTCACAGATGAGGAAACTGTAGCCCAGAAAGGTGGATGGATGCCTCTTTACTCAAGATCACACAGCTAGCAAGTGGTAGAAATGAGACCCAGATTTCCAGATTCCAATCTAGGACTATTCACACTGTACCCACACAGCTTTATCCTAGTCAGGCTCTGCTTCTGAGAAACTGCTTTCCTCAGCCTCCCTTGCATTGTGCTTTGCTCCCTTGTCTTCATGATCCTGGTATGGAACTCCCTCCCACATGTTCTTCACACACCCATGTCCTTTTCTTCCTTTTAAGCACTTCCAAAAGATCATCATCTTTTGTATCCCTGGGACTCAGCTCCCAGTTTTCCAATAAGTCCTGTATCATTCTCCAGATTTTTTTTAGTAACTGTGGTTATTTGTACTAAATGTGGAACATACCCACAAAATTATGTCTTCAATTTTTTTTTTTTTGCTTTTCTCGTGCCCATTCTCGTGAAGGGATCTGAAGCTGTGACCTTTTTGAAGGCAGAAGGGTGAATTGACTGGGTTACTTCTGCTCTGACTCTTCACAGCATTCATTCATTCATCCATTCATTCATTCAGCAAATATTTATTTAGTGGCAACTGTGTACCAGACACTATGCTAAGCACTGGGAATGAAAAAAGAGGCAAAAAAAACCAGTCTTTGCTCTTAAGGAGCTTATAATTTAATAAGGGAGAGGTTGTTTTTGTCCTTTGTTCTTGAAGAGAACCATGACATCAGGGAAGTGATGCCATGATATGTAAGTGAATTGGATTTATGTGAGAGAGGGCTATGCAAGGTCACCTACCTCACTTTTCCCTCCAAAGCCATCTGGGTCCAGTGACAAGATGTAGATCAAGATGACTGAGGATGGCCCTAAACAAATATATACAAAGCAGACAAACAGGACTCTGAATGGTGAGGCTTTTCTTGGATATGAGACATCTTAACAAAATTTTTTTTTTTTTTTTATGAATAATTTGAAGTTTATTTTTAAAACTATTTCCTGATTAACAGTTCTTTTTATTTTTTTTATTTTTTTTTATTATATATATATATATATATTTATATATATTTTATAATATTATCCCTTGTATTCATTTTTCCAAATTACCCCCCCTCCCTTATTCCCTCCCCCCGACGACAGGCAATCCCATACATTTTACATGTGTTACAATATAGTCTAAGTACAATACATGTGTGTGAATATCATTTTCTTGTTGCACAATAAACATTAGAATCCGAAGGTACATGCAACCTGGGCAGACAGATATTAGTGCTAACAATTTTCATTCCCCTCCCAGTGTTTCTTCTCTGGGTGTATCTACCTCTGTCCATCATTGATCAACTGGAAGTGAGTTGGATCTTCTTTATGTTGAAGATTTCCACTTCCATCAGAATACATCCTCATACAGTATTGTTGTTGAAGTGTACAGTGATCTTCTGGTTCTGCTCATTTCACTCAGCATCAGTTGATTTAAGTCTCTCCAGGCCTCTCTGTATTCCTCCTGCTGGTCATTTCTTACTGAGCAATAATATTCCATAACTTTCATATACCACAATTTACCCAACCATTCTCCAACTGATGGACATCCATTCATCTTCCAGTTTCTAGCTACAACAAAAAGAGCTGCCACAAACATTTTGGCACATATATGTCTCTTTCCGCTCTTTAGTATTTCTTTGGGATATAATCCCAGTAGTAGCGCTGCTGGGTCAAAGGGTATGCACAGTTTGATAACTTTTTGGGCATAATTCCAGATTGCTCTCCAGAATGGTTGGATTCTTTCACAACTCCACCAGCAATGTATTAGTGTCCCAATTTCCCCACATCCCCTCCAACATTTGTCATTATTTGTTCCTGTCATCTTAGCCAATCTGACAGGTGTGTAGTGGTATCTCAGAGTGGTCTTAATTTGCATTTCTCTGATCAGTAGTGATTTGGAACACTCTTTCATGTGAGTGGATATAGTTTCAATTTCTTCCTCTGAGAATTGTCTGTTCATATCCTTTGCCCATTTATCAATTGGAGAATGGTTTGGTTTCTTATAAATTATGGTCAGTTCTCTATATATTTTGGAAATGAGACCTTTGTCAGAACCTTTGTTTTTAAAAATATTTTCCCAATTTGTTACTTCCCTTCTAATCTTGTTTGCATTAGTATTATTTGTACAGAAACTTTTTAGTTTGATGTAATCAAAATCTTCTATTTTGTGATCAATAATGATCTCTAGTTCTCCTCTGGTCATAAATTCCTTCCTCCTCCACAAGTCTGAGAGGTAGATTATCCTCTGTTCCTCTAATCTATTTATTATCTCCCTCTTTATGCCTAAATCATGGACCCATTTTGATCTTATCTTGGTATATGGTGTTAAGTGTGGATCCATATCTAATTTCTGCCATACTAATTTCCAGTTTTCCCAACAGTTTTTTCCGAATAATGAATTTTTATCCCTAATGTTGGAATCTTTGGGTTTGTCAAAGATTAGATTGCTATAGATGTACCCTTTTTTGTCCTTTGTATCTAATCTGTTCCACTGATCTACCGGTCTATTTCTTAGCCAATACCAAATGGTTTTGGTGACTGCTGCTATATAATATAGCTTTAGATCAGGTACACTTAGACCACCTTCCTCTGAGTTTTTTTTCATTAGTTCCCTTGCAATTCTTGACCTTTTATTCTTCCATATGAATTTTGTTGTTATTTTTTCTAGGTCATTAAAATAGTTTCTTGGGAGTCTGATTGGTATAGCACTAAATAAATAGATTAGTTTGGGGAGTATTGTCATCTTTATTATATTCGCTCGGCCTATCCAAGAGCACTGAATGTCTTTCCAATTATTTAAATCTGATTTTATTTTTGTGGCAAGTGTTTTGTAATTTTTCTCATATAATTCCTGACTTTTCTTTGGTAGATGGATTCCCAAATATTTTATACTATCAACATTTGTTTGGAATGGAATTTCTCTTTGTATCTCTTGCTGTTGCATTTTGTTAGTGATATATAAAAATGCCGAGGATTTATGTGGATTTATTTTGTATCCTGCCACTTTGCTGAAATTTTGAATTATTTCTAGTAGCTTTTTAGCAGAGTCTTTGGGGTTCTCTAAGTATACCATCATGGATATGAGACATCTTAACAAAATTTTTAAAATTTAAACAAAATTTTTAAAAAATGTTAATATTTTTAAACAAAAAGTTCCTTGTACCATGCCAAGTGTTCAGGATAAGAAAAGCAAAAAATAGTCCTTATTTCAAGGAGCTTAAATTCTGATGAGGAGATAATATGTAAATGATTATGTACCTATAAAATTTAAAGGGATTAAACAGAACATGATTTCAGAGGGGGAAACACTGGGGGGAGTAGGACCACAAAAAAGAACTTTAGTGAGGCAGATTGAGTCTGGGTCTTTAAAGAAGTCAAGTAAGCAAGAGGCAAAGTTAAGAGAGAGTATTTCAGGCTTGAGAGACAGTCAACAAAAAGCATAAGAGATAGTTATCATGTGTAAGGACACTAGGTGGGTTAATATAGCTGAATTGTGGAGTGGGTGAGGAAGAATAAAATATAAGACTGGAAAAGTAGAAGAAGCTAGTAATTTAAAAAAAATTTAAGTGCCAACCAAAGGGCAGGACTATTTTGTCCCCAGACGGCACCACTGATAACCCCGTAGGAGTTGAGGTATAAGGTAGACCCTAGAGAGTTCAAAGGAGTTAGTTGACTTTCTGGTTGAGGAAGTAAGAAAAGAGGGAGGGAATGGACAGCTCCCTCTCTGTGTTAATAGCACCAGCCTGATTGTCTATTTGGGCAGACCAGGAAAAAAAAATGCTAGAGGAGAGATTGGGAAACTTGGGGAGAGAAGGATGGGTCATGACAGTCTTTCCTGAGTAGCCTTGACTTTCTTATTGTCTTGGAAAATCTCTTTATTCTTCTACTTTTCAATACATTCTCCTCCTTAGAAATCCCCACCCCTATATCCTTAGTCCTCACTTGTATTTCCTCAAAAGCCTTAGTTTTTTAAAAACAAATTCTCTTTCACTTCATGCTCCTTTTCACGTTCCTTCCATTTTCTACCCCTCACTGAAACAGCTTTCTCCTGAAGACTCTGCATCACCTGGCATCCTCTCCAAAGCTGACAGCTCTTTTCTCTCATACCTCTTGACATCTAGGAACACAAGAAGAGATTAGACTAGCCTTTGATTCCTGCTATCACCCTCATACCCTCTCTCTACACTACCACTCAGATGTCACTTCTCTTCTTTTAAAGTTTAAACTTTCCTATTCAGTTCTTTGTAGCTGCCACATTTGGACCTCCAGGTTATCAGCCCTCCTCCTCACTGATTTCAATAAGTGTCTCCTTAGACATCTCCACTCTAGCCCTCCTTGTCCCCTTCAAACATCTTGGCTTCCCAGTTCCAATTCCTCAACTTCTTTCATTTTTAAGATCTCAGCTTTCTGTCCATCTCAGGGAAAAGGAATGGGTTTTTTAATCATATTTCTATTAGCACCTACTCCTTCCCTACCAGTCAACAATTTGCCCCAGATTCTGGAGCTCTCAGTCAAGCTCTCAGTTACAACTATGCCTATTCTCAGCAAATGTCGTTGACTGACAAACTAAATTTAGGACACTCATGTTGATCTTCCATTGCCTCTTCTCTTGTCTCTTGCTGTGCCCTGAAGGTAGCTCACAGCATCCCATAAAGTAGAAAGTGAAGAGTTTACCAATAGGCTCCATAGCCTACCAATACTCTAAAGTGACCCTCTGAATCAAAACCTCATATCGTGAGTGCTGAATTTCTGAACAGGTTGCAGATGTTAAAGACACAAAGGAAAGGGAAAGGGAACAAGTTTGCCAATGACTAAAAAAAAAAATTTCCACCTCTCATCCCCCCCATTCCCCTCCCACTTAAAGAAACCTGTTTCTCTTTGACATTTTATTCAACTGCTTCATCAGCCATCAGGGAAAACTCTTTTCTTATTTAGTTCTTGGACAAATCTCGGCTCACTTTTATCTTTTAATTATTTGTTCTTGTTCTAACATCTGGACACATTCTGGAGGAAGGCTTCAAAGGGCTTCACTACGCCTTCTCTATACGAAATGCTGAGAACCTGCTTTCCCTGGCCAAGAACCCTGCTGGGAATACTTTGAGGCAAAAGACCTCTTTCCTTCTAGGATTCTGGACAGCTCACAGGGTCAGAACTGAGACTGGTCACATGCCAGATCACCAGCCAGTGAACTAATCCAATTCTAAGCAATAATAGTCAAAATCATAGCAAAAGTAACAATCTTCATATCAGTCTATAGAAGAGAATCTTTCTTGAAGATGGAACAAGAGGAAATAGGCTGAAATGACAGCAGGAGAAATTGAGGCTCACTTAAATAAAATTTTGATTATGTGGGTTCTGTCTGCATCCCTAAAACAAGCCAGCAAAGTGAAAAGGATACTGGGATATAAGAAGAAGAGTAAAAATAAAACAAACAGGGTTCTCATCCTAGGTTCTACCATTGACTTGCTGTAGGTCTCTATGGACCTAGTTTTGTGTATCTGTAAAAGGAAAAAGTTGGACGAGTTCAAGAATTCTCAGTGTTTTTTGAGAAGCTTCTTTTTATTCATCATTCTCCCCACAACTGTGAGATGGTCATATTGAGAGGACTAGAGATAGATTTTTGCAAGGGAAGAATCCACAATTCTGGCTGGTCTATCTGGGCCATTGCCCTTAAAACCGCTATTCCTACCCCACAGGAATCTCAGAAAATAGAAGAATGAGCACTGACCTGGATTAAACCCTTCTCATTGCTTGTATAACTATGGGCAAGTCAATTAACCTCTCTGATACCCAGTTTACTTATCTATAAAAAGGATTCAATATTCCCACCTTGCCTAGATCAAAAATCCTAAGAATCATGTGCCCAGTACTATGCTAACCGTGATGACCAATGCAGAGGAGGTCACAGCCCTTGCTCTCAGGGAGCTTTAATTTATACCTCCCAACAGCCTGATGAAAAAATCCTATAAGTCCATGAAATGGGCTTTTTGGCATCTACCTAGGGTGAGCCACGCAAACAGAATATTTTATAGTCAAATCCAAGATGTGTCTAAATAGCTCCCTTACCTATTTCTCAGCTTTTAAAGTCTAATTTGGGGATCAATCTACTTATAGTCATTCAAATGAGTCTCTAGTCCCTCTGAAGGTAGCTAGATGGTGTGGTTAATACAGCACAGCCTCTGGAATCAGGAGGCACTGAGTTCAAATTCAGCTTCAGACAATTACTATATCTGTAACTTCCTGGACAAGTCACCGTTTGCCTCGGTTTCCTCATCTGTAAAATAAGCTGGATAAAAGAAATGGCAAACCACTGCAGTATTTCTTCAAGAAAACTCCAAATGGGGTCACAGAGGATCATATATGACTGAAATGATTCCACAACAACAACAAAATCCCTTTCAATTTCTTTCCCAAGCCATGAAGCCATTTTATTATCAATTACTGAAAATCCTGTGAGAATGTAAAAACATCATTTATTTAATTAGAAGATAGCAAATATCCTTTTTTGTCAAGATAATTAGGGTTAGGTGACTTGCACACAGCTAATAAGTAAGAAGTGTCTGAAGTTGGATTTGAACTCCAATTCTCCTGATTTCAGGACCTTTGCTCAATCCACTGTACCATCTTAGCTGCCTGAGAGAGCAAACATTTTTAATACTCAGCCTTAATACCCACCACCCATATTAGACCAATAAACTGCTGCTGCTTGGAGAAATAACTTTGAGGGAGCCAAGGCTTGATTTTTTCCAGTTGTGGGAGAGCTGTCATGTCAGACTTTAACATCCTTCTCTCTTAAGTTGTCTCCCTGACTGTCCATCTGTCTAGCATGGTAATGTTCTGGGACACACAACCCCAAAGCCCCCTTCTGTCCACAGAACAAGTATAAATAAATATCTCTTTTTCTGGTGATAAGCTCCGTCATAGATCCTCCAACAAAGGGAATGAGACCATTCTGAAGAAACCAATCAACAATTACATAGAAATCAATTGTGGCAGAGCATTCCCTCTGCTCTCATGAGAACAAAGTTAACAGTGCCCCCCCTTTTATGTAGCACTTCATTCCGGTCTTTCTCAAATCTAACTGAATAAACTGGTACAAGAGTGAACTAATGGGTTTTCCACCATCCTTCCTCTTCCATGTATTTCCCATTCACAGTTTTCCTCTTCTCCCAAATCTCTAAAAGAACTAAGACCAGCCATGGTTTCTATATGTAAGATTAGGCTCTAGCCCCCCTGTTTTGTATTACTTTGAGTGACTAAGCCAAACCCCTTTTTTCTCTGAGGCTCCATTTCCACCACTATAAAAAAAAAGGAAAGAATTGCGCTAAACAATCTCTGAAAACCCCTCCAGTTCTGATGGTCTATGGTTTGCTGATTAGACTGTCATGGTTCCCCATCCCTGCCCCCATACTCCCATGAGAAGATCGAAGAACCACACAGCAGGCTAATAAAGTTCAACCAGACACAATGCTGCGGCTGTTGGCCCCAGGGTTAAACCCCTTACATAAAATCTCGGAAGTGAAGACTTCACTGTGCAAAACAGGCAAATGACTCCCGTTCCTATAATCATGAGCAGAGGAAATGAGCTGCTGGGAGAATTCAGAGTAGCACAGTAAATCCATGTGTGAGGAAGGAACTACTGCTGGAAAGGGGGCACTCTGGGAGATGGCTGAAAGACAGACAGCTGGAGCTGTGAGCATCCATGATTCCTATGGAATGTTAGAGCTGGAATTCAGTTCAAGTCAATAAGTAATTTTGAAACATATATTACCTGTAAGGCACTAGCAAAACGCTCTGGGATCATCTAGTTCAACTTCCTCATTTGTCATAGCCTGGGGGATTGATTGAATGACTTCCCTGAAACCTATAGACTGAATGAAGCAGAGTTAGAAGAACAGTAAGTCTCTTAGCTCCTTAATCCAATGATGAGATAGCCTTAGTGATGGTCTCAAGGGAAAGGCTGTGGGTTCCAGACTCAACTTCTCAAAATGAAGTCTAGGTTATTTCAGTTAAGCATCTTTGAATCATAAAACCTCTTTAAGGTTTTCAGTAATTATGCTTCAAGAGTAGAATAAGCAACAGATTTGAAAATTCTGCCCATAAATTGATTCAATGAATAAAGCAGGGATTCTTAATATTAATCTTTTGTATAATCACAGACCCATATATATATATATATATATATATATATATATATATATATATATGTAAGCAAATGTGTGGGAGTGTGTACATATATCTGTATATACAATATACATGTCTTCACAGACCCAGATTAAGATCCTGCCCTAGAAGGGAGGGTGGAGGAGCCATAAATTCTTCAATGCCTTAGTTTCCCCAATTCTAAGATGGAGGATATTGTGAAAGTGGGTTCAGGATGGTGATGTTCTCCAGTACATTGTAGAGAAGCAACCAGTTTAGGAACAGAAAGCCAAGAGATGATCATCTGTTTGTACTCCTTATTCTCTGATCATACTCCGCTTGCTAGCTCAGCCATACACATTCAATTAGAAGGGATAACAATCAGAGTTCAGAACAACTGGTGGGGGGGAATTTAAGAGGGGGAATAGAAATTAAAGGATCTCTGAGTTGCTATATAGATTACCTTGTTCCTACTAGTTCAACTAAGCCACGGAAATTGAAGGACATTTTCCTCTAAGCCCACTCCCCAATCAATCCTTTGGAAACTAGGACTGAAAGAACCTCTTGGGTGCCCCAGCCGTAGACAAGGGTGGGAAGAGTATATATTTTGTGGTCTTTGGATTGTGATTTATTTCTAGCCAAGCCATGTTGGCTGCATGGAAGCCAATTAACACGGTGTGTGTAACCCAAAGCTGGGCTGATGGGTAAACTCTGCTACGATCGAAAGAGTCATTCAAATCCCAGGGATCTGGAAATCCCACCCTGTCTTCTGAAAGCTTTCCAAGCACAGGCGGTCCAGGATACACAGACCCAGCACGCGGTGTACCGTGAATGAGCAGAGCATGGAGAAAGCTCCAGGGGCTCCAGCGGTAAGTGATACTGCTCAGGAAGACTGTTCTCTTGGGCTGGATAGGCAGCTCCATTCTCTGTCTCCCTCTCTCTCCCTCCCTCCTCTTCCTCTTCTTCTTCCCTCCTTTCTCTCTCTGTCTCTTTCTGTTTCTTTTTGCATATCTTTCTCCCTCTCTGTCTATCTCCCTCTCTTTTTTCTCTTTGTGTTTCTCTCTCATCCTCTTTGTCTCTCTCTCTCTCCCCTTTATTTCTTTGCCAAACTTGCATTTCAGAGGATGAAATGTACTCATGTACTCATCACCCCCAACCCCACATGTGAATCTGTGCTCATCTTGAGACAATCATGAGATTCTAACTGGATTAAAGGTTACCTGATCTGAGCCTCTTATAACCCTAGTTCTGGAAGACAATAATCCAACACTTTCATTTGATAGATAAGAAACCAAGATCCAAGAAAACTAAGTTGATCTTGACCAAGGTCATATAAATGTTAAATGGAAAAAAAAAAAAAAGATTTTAATCTGGTCCTCAATGTCAAGGGCAGTAAGTTTTCTTTTCCACTGAACCACAAAACCTTCTTTTACTTGACAGATAGAAATACTGAAACTCAGATAGTCAAGTTGATTTAACCATGGCACAGAGGATGTAAGTAACTGTACCAGGATGCACATGGAAGCACTCCAACTCTAAATATTCGTTCACTATGTCACACTGCCTACAAAGTCAAGCATATGATCTACATAAGTTCATCTAATTAAATTCAGTTCAACTAGCAGTTAGTTAGTAAGGGATTACAACATACAAGGTATGTCACTAGATACTTGAGGTGCAAAAATGAAACAGTATCCACCCTTGAGAAACTTAAATTCTACATTTTAGTAAATATATTTTATTTTAGTAAATATAAGTTATACAAACTCAATGTAAATTGGTTTGAGGGCAAGGAGAGGGAAGAGACAGCTAACAACTGGGGAGGTAAGAACAAGCTTGATAAAAGAAGTCACGCTGAGCTGAGCTTTGAAAGAAGCTATGAATCCAATAAGAATTAAACACTTGGAGAAGACATGAAATAGTATCTTTAAATTTCTGGCTTAGTGATGTGAAAGATTGTGTGGGAACTCAGCTCTCCCATAGGTACTCAATCAAAAATAAAAAATAAAAATTAAAAAATCAGAGAAAATAATGATAAAGATATCTAAAGAAACAATAGTAAAGTCCCTTATCCCACCTCTAACTCTCCCAGAGTGGCACAAAAATGCAACCAGAAGTTATAAGAGCCCTTCTCTTAGGGAAAATTCAAGTAAACAAACCTGGAGTTTGCTAATCTAGAAACTTGGAAATTGTAGCACTGTTTACAAGAATGCTCAATCCAGAGTGCTTAAATGAGGAAGTCAAACTGAGACCAGGTGAAGAGCTTAGTTTAAAAATCTGTTTCATTTCTCCCATTTCATCTCCAGTCATTCAGATCTATATTGGGCCATTGGACCCAGATGGTTCTGTAGGGGAAAGTGAGTCAGGTGACTTTGCACAGCCCTTCCTCACTGAAATCCTCACTTGCAAATCATGGCATCAGCTCCCTGATGTCATGGCCCTCTTAGAACAAGGGACAAAATAACAACAATAAATGTATCAGAAACTCACAGTGCTCTGAAGTGAGGTGGAGCCAAAAGCCAGCAATATTCTACCAAAGATGCCCTAGGGTGGAGCCAGGCTCCATGGCACCAAAACTTGAGATTTTTAAGGGATTTTTAAGGGATTCCTGGAGATCATAGCATTCTGGATCCAGATGATCTAGGAAGCATTGACATTGGGAGAGACGATCAATAATAAAAGGAACTCTAGAGTAGAGTGAAAGGAAATCTAAATTGGGATGAAACAAGACTTGGCCAAGCTATCTAAAAATCTGGAGATCATATGGCTTGGTCATGGACAAAGTCCTTAGCCAGAGACTGAAACTGAGATACAAGTAAAGAGTGGAAGGAAAGAAGGACATAAGCATTTATGAAATATCTATGTTCCAAGAACTTTGTTAAGTGCTTTATAATACAATCTAATTTGATTCTCACAATCATTCTGGGAGGGAGACCCTATTATTATCCCAAATTTTAGTGGAGGAAACTGAGGTCGGTAAAACTTAAATAATTTCACAAGGGTCACATAGCTAGTAAATGTGTGAGGCAAGATTTTAACTCAGATATTCCTGATTTCAGATCTAGTGCCATATCCACTATGGCACTTAATTGCCTCTAAGAAGACACTGTAAACTATGTAGAAATAATATAAATCAAGTACCACCCAAGAAGTAAATCCAGAAGAAAAAAAGGCACAGAAAAGTGGGAATTTTGAAATAGAAATGTTGAATTTATCATATTTTTAAAAAAATAGACAACAAACAGTATGCAGTGGAGATGGTTTCACATGTAATCTCTTTTTTTGTTGTTCTTTGTATATGGGGATATTCACATTTATTGGTGTTAGTCAAATTCAGAATAACAAAAAATAAAATTTAAAAAACAGTACCTCAAGTGCTCTCCTTTTAAAATTGATGTCTATAATCTCTATGAAACAACATCCCCAAATGATATGTCTAGTTGAACAAAGACGCGATGATATTCGTCAAACAAGCTGAGAAAAGTTCTGTGATATAAGCCACTGTCTTACATATTGTAGATACATAATGCATGCTTTTTTCATTGATATAATTTTCAGAAGTGCCCACACATCTAGTTCCAACCCCATATTATTTGGTTGTTGCTGTTGCTCTTGTTGATTTTAACATTTGTGTCATTTTATTGGTATATTTGGTTGTTGCTGTTGCTCTTGTTGATTTTTAACATTTGAGTCATTTTATTGGTAGAGGGAATCCTCATTGAGGAAATTTTCTCCCTCAATGGTTATATGAAAGTCTTCTGCAAATTGTCATCCTACAGAGTTGATTAGGGCATTTGGGAGGTTCTGACAATTTGTTCAGGATCACATGGGATTTGAATCCTTGTTTTTCTGGCTTCCAGGTTGGCTCTCTAACCATCATGCAATACTACCTCACATTTTAAAAGTATTAAAATTCTTCTATTGGCTAATAAACAAATAACCAATTATCTCCTAAGATCAGCAGGAAAATTAAGGCTATTAAAAGCAACATTGTGAATTGTAGCCAGGGCTTAAGATCAAGATTTCTCAAGTTTCTGAGCTTAAATTATGGGCCACATCTCTTCTCCAAAGACTCCCTTCCAATCCATTTCAGAGACCTAGTGACAATACATGCCAGTAAACTAAAAAGTCACAGAAGTCCCTTAGAAATAGAAGCAACAATGGGCCACTGAATCTGAAATCAGAGGACCTCCAATGTAATGATGTCTCTGCTATTGACTGTGTGACCCTGAAGTAATTTCACATCTCTGGAAGTCATCAGTAAAATGAAGGCATTGTATGGTTTCTCAGGTCACTTCCATCTTCTATATCTCTTTGCTCTTCCTAAGGAATATCTAGGAACAGACGTTTTTAACCTTGGTTCTGTAAACTTATTTTTTAATATTTTTAATATTTAATATAATTGATCTCCTTTATAACCCTATGAATTTTATTTGATGCATTTAAAAACATTATTCTGAAATAAGCTTCACAAAAGGCTTCCAAAAGGATCCAAGACAAAAGCAAATTAAGAGCCTCTGATCTAGAGGGTATTACAGATTCTTCCTCCATAACATCCTCAAGGGAACAGTGTTTGAGTCCTGAGCCAAATAGTGCTGCCTGGCACCTGACTCCGTTAAAATTCATCAGTGTTTAGACCCAGCAAAGTGAATTGGAATGAATAATTAATATTTCTTTGAAGTAGGGAGTTTTTTTTATCTCTTTATATCATAGTCCTTTTGATAGTCTATTAGACTTCTCAGAAGAATGCTTTTAAATGCATAAAATAAAATGCATAAGATTATAGAGGAAACCTATTATATTGAAATACAGTTTTCAAAATATTTGTAAGCAAATTCATGAGCCCCAAATTAAAAACCCCCTTATTTACTTTCAAACCTTTGACAATTTCAAGGGTTCAGGCATGGGTTTTCTCATTCTATAGAACACTCCTCCATTTATAAGTTTTAGAAAGTAGACTTCCAGGAATACAACTTTTAAATTTTCAATGTAATCATTTTCATCTCCAAAATAAGCAAAATCAGCTCTCAATCAGGACTTATCATTTTGTTGCTTGTCTAAACTGAAGAAAATGATGGATAACATGTTAATGATATGTATTAAACTTGAAGTCTGACCAAACTTAATATAGAGCTGGTTGTTAAATATTTACCATCTTGCTCCTACCTAAGGGAAACTTTCATAGTTCTTCCTCAAGTGTTTGAAAGGGCAGCCACATGGAAGAGAAAGGAGCTTGGTCAACTTCACTCACTGAGGTCAGAACTAGGAACAGTGAGTGAGTGTTACGGAGGCAAATTTCAACTCTTTAGTAGGTTTTTAGGGAGCATTTACATAGTTTTGTATACATTATCTAACTTGAGCCTCTTAATGTAGATACTACAGGTATCATAATCCCAGTTTTACAGAGGAGGGAATTGGGATTCAGAGAGATAACATAATTTTTCCTAGGGTTACTGACTTAGTATATGTCACCCAGATCTTCCTAACTCCAAGGAAAATACCATGCAGTCTCAAGAGATCATGTTTCCTAAGGAGATAGGAAAAAGGGGAGCTGAACTTAAGCTTTACCTAGAATTGGGTTAGACCTTACACAAGTAAGATGACCTGGAGTCAATGCTCTGTTAACCTATTATCCAAGGCAAGATCTTAGTAGTCCTAGCTGGAGCTGACTTGAGTAAATAGTGAATCAGGATGGGTTAAGGTCCAAAAGACTGTGTCCCCAAATTTGCACAAGTCATCTGATCTCTCTAACATAATGCATTTTCACTGTTCTTTTTACCTTCATAATTTTGGGTAAGCTCTTTGCTTTCCTGGTGGTATTTCTTCAGTTCCTTTCCCTATAAAATAAAAGGGATTGAACTAAATCGTCTCTAAAGTTCCTTTCGGTGTTGACATTTCATGATCTTAAGAGAGTATGTGACCATGACAAAGACGAATTGGCCAACTGAGAGTTGAGAGCTGTTACAGAGAATGTAATAATCACTGGCAAAGGCCTCGGATGATACTTGATTGGGGTGTGGAAGAAAAGATTCAAAGCCAGTCCAGGAAATTGAAGAGTGACTGTAATTTTTTCTTCTTCCCTTTCTTCCTTCTTTCTTTTTGTTTCTTCCTTTTGTCTTTCCTTCCTTTATTTTCTTCCCTCCCTTCTTTCTCTTCTTTCTTTTCTGTCCCTTCTTTTATCCTTCCTTCTCTTCCTCCTTTTATCACCTCTCTTCCTCTTTCCCTTTATTTCTTCATGCTTTTTTCCTTGCTTTTTTCCTCTTTCCTTTTTTACCTCACTCCCTTCCTTCCCTCTATGTATACCTTCTAATTTTTCTTCCTTCCTTATTTCCTTTTTCACTCCTTCCCTTCCTTCCCTGTATCTCACCCTCCTAATTTCCCTTACTTTGTTTTTTATCCTCATTCTTCCCATTTCTCTTTTTCCTCTCTCTTTTTCTTCCTTTTCCTTCCTTTCCTTCTCTCCTCCTTTGCTTTGTTTCTTTCCTCCCTTCTTTTTCTAAATCACTTCTCTTCCCTTCCTTCTTTTTTCCTTCCTTTCTTTTTCCCTTTCTTCCCTCCAATTTTTCTTTTTTTCTTCTTTCCCTCTATTCTTCCTTCCTCTTTTTTTCCTTTCTTACTATATTCCTTTCTTTCTTTCCTCTTTTCCATCTTCTTTCCCTTTCTCCTTTCTTCTTTCTTCTTTTTCTCTTTGTTTCCTTCCTTCCTAACTTCCTTCACTCCTTCCTTATTTCCTTCCTCCTTCCTATTTTCAATGAGTACTTGTTGAACATCTATTATATGTAGGATTCCTCCTCTGAAGAAACTCTGGGACTAACAAGATAAATTTGTCCAGATTACTTCATTATTGCAATCCTTCTGGTGAATCAAGCACACTTATTCAATAGAACTAAGGTTTGGGAAAAATCAAGAGAGACCTTTAAGCTAGACAAGTGAGAATTTTCATCCAGATAAAAAAATCTACTTTCTCTTACTGGTGGGGAACTTGGAGTCCATTTAGTCCAAACCCCTCATTTGACATATGGGGAAACTGATACTTCATGACATCATCACTAAAAATAGTTCCTGGTATTTGCAGTTCATGATAAATTCTAACAGGCTGGAAGATAAGTTCAAAGCTTTCTGCAAAACTGATTCTGCATAGTTTTACTTTCCACAGAAATCTTTGCCAGTTCCAAAGAGGATTGGATTGAGCATCAGAGGTGATGGAGTCACGTTTCAGCTCTATCTAGTTGTATAAGTGTGGACAAGCAATTAAACTTCTCTGGAACTCAGTTTGCTCATCTGTAAAATGAGGCAATTGAACTAAAGATTTCTTTCAACTTTAAATCTATGATCTTGCAATTTAAATGTTTAACAAAAAAGAAGAACATAATGTAAGATAATGAACATTTATTACCTATAACATATAGAGAACAGTGCTCAATACTGCAGGAGACCCAAAGTTTGGTTAAAATATAGGAAAAAATATATCACTAAATAAGGGGAAATAAAGTTAAATAGAGGGAAATATAATTAAAATAGGGGAAAATCCTCTACTCTTAGGAACCTAGAAGCTTCTTAGTGGCACAGTGGTTAGAATACCTGGGAATCATGAAAATCTAAGTTAAATCCAGTCCCAGACACTTAGTAGCTGTGTGATCCTGGGCAAATGACTAAATTCTGTTTGCCTTAGTTTCCTCATCTATAAAATGAGCTGGAAAAGAAAATAGCAGTATCTTTATCAAGAAAACCCCAAATGAGATCATGAAAAGTTCACACACATACGTATACACATACACACACACACACATACACACACACACACACACACACACACACACACACACACACACACACACAAAAACCTGCAGGAGGGAAAGACATCAAGCTAGAGAGCTATATAATGCCCATTATTAAACAATTAGTTCTTTCTGTAACAAGGGTCCTATAACAAGGGTGAAGGAAAACACCTTGTTAGCTTAAAGAGAACTCTGAGTTTTTATTATAATTTTTTATTATGATAAAATGTGCATGTGAGCCTTGTTTCACACTAGGAAACATAAACAAGGCAAATAATATCTCCTTTTGACATTTGAGCCCAAGTTCTCACCCTGATGGACAGCCAGGGAATGAAGAATCAAATAAAGCAATAAACTAACAGCTATTGAATGACGTTGATTGAGCTAAGCAAGTCAATTAAAAAAAATATGGATTAAGAAATACCCAATATGTGTACTGCACTGTGCTAGAGGCTTGGGGAAGAGGGTTCAGTCTGATTAGAGGAGAAGGCAGAGATAGCAAATAACTCTGATAATAAACTAGGATGAGAAAAGCTCACTGGAAAGGTCCAATTGAGAAAAGAGGAAGACTAGAGACAGAAGGATCCTTTCTAAGCCATTGGGATCACAGAAGGTATGACAGAAGGGATATGCTTGAGCTGAACTTTGAAGGTAGAAAAGGATTTCACTAAGCAGAAACCTGGCAAAGAAGGGAATTGGAGACACAAGGCAAAGTCATGGAGATGGAAGAGTTTGGGACAAGATAGAGGAATATATAGTAACCCAGCTATATTTGAGTGTAAAATGAATAAAAGAGCATAGCATACAATAAGGAGGAAACAAATGATTAAGGTTGCAATGATTACAGTTGACCACAAAAGCATGAACATGACTGCTTCATATGGCAATACTTTTCCTTTCTCTGGAATCTCTAGGAAGATTCAGTGGGAAAGTGCTAAAAGTTAGGGGGCCAGAAGGACAATAGTGGAAGGATCCTATAGGTGATAGTCAAGGGAAAAGGATAAAGCAGGCAAGCCAGAATCCCATTTCCAAAAGGAACCCCCTCCCATATTAGAGCAAAGGACTGAGTGCCCTACCCTAGTTTTGTCCTTGTCTTTCTAGGTCCACAAGTAGGACAGCACAGAAAATTAAGGAAGGAAAATGGGACAGCACCCTGTCTTCAGTCTTCATAAAAGAATGCTATCTTAAGAAGGAAATCATGTTTGTCACAAACATGTTGTTGCCTGCTGTGCTCCTTTATCTGTCCATGCTGAATCCCCAGGTTGGACCACTACTATGACTGTCCTTGAGGATGCATCGTTCTCTGAGCTTTATTAATTATTTGTATCTTAGGATGAGTGGAAGGCAAAGTTTAAACCCTGTTTCATATCATCCTCTGTTACCCCTGCCGCCCAACCATGTGGGAAAGAGACCAATTCCCAAATGAAAGTACAGAATCTTCCCATAAAATCCAAGAGGGTGTGCAATTCCTCCCTTTCCTCTGCACCTCTCCCCACCCCTGGCCCAGCCCCACTCCTTCCCAGATGTTCCCGGTTAGTCACAGTGTGAGCTGAGTTGCTGCAGCAGAGCACATATGTGCCAGGACACCCCTTTACAATAACTCATGCTGAGGCAGCTGCACTAGCATCAAATGCGAGAGAGCCCCATGCAGATGGCAATTACCCAGGGGAAGTGATAAGACCTCAGAGACCTGTCCAGCAGGGGCTGAGACCTGATGCATGAAGTATGCAATGAGCTGCCAAAAGAAGGAAAGGGCTGAGGGAGTCCTGTGTAACCGAATACACTCCTGCCAGACCCCTAGAATGAAGTTCACCTGTAGAGTGAAAGAGCTTTTTCTTGGGGAGGGGAGGCACCCTGGCCGGTGGACATCTGGACACTCATAATGAGGCGAGTCTGGGGATGGGAGGCCCTGCTAATTGCTTAAGCCTGCTGGGATGTCTGGCTACCAGCTGAAGTGTCTGGCGGCATAGTTTGGAGGGCTGGAGTTTACTGTAGAATTGGGGGTAAGAGTCACTAGGGGAATGAGGAATTTCAGACACTGCTCACGCTGGAACAATTAAGGGGCCTGATTGTTCTAAGCAGAGAGGGGTGTGAATGCCAAAGGCAAAGATCATAGTTCCCTGACACCTTCCAGGAAATCCAAAGTCACAGGCCAAGGTAGACCATCCTAAGAAACCTGTGTGTGCAAGAGGCCAGGAATCCTGGGTTCTGATTCTGCCTCTCTCCAGGGTACCGGTCCCTCTCCTTCCCTCTGCCTTGTCTGAAAAAAGAGAAGGTCATAGTTACCAGTTACCTACTGCATCTCACATTGTTCTAATGTTCTAATCTAAAGAAATGTTCTAATCTAAAGGACACATGATTTTTGGTCTTAAAAATAGGCATTCTAGCTGCTATGGAAACAAGAAACATTTATAAAATGAGGAGAAATTTGCTAGCTACTTTTGTTTTGCTAGAATGCAAAATCAATATTAATTGATATTAGAAGTACTAGTTCCCATAATTAGTTGGAGAGGAAAATTAATATAGAAATTGTTTTGTGATTTGACTCATCTATTTTTTTCAGGCTTACTGCCCACTACTTTGCTTTTACATATTCTACACCACAGATGAACCCTTCTCAGGAGAATATATCCTCCTTGGGGGCAGAGGCTGATTTTCCTTTTTGTGCTTCTATTAACAGCACCTAGTGCATTACCTTGAACATAGTATATATCTAAGAAATGCTTGTTAGATTGGACTAATTGGGATTTGGTGGAATTGGATTGGATTTCCCATGAGTCTGCACATCTGATATTCTCCTCATGGGGAAAAGTGGTATGAGTTATTATCTCCATTTTACAGATAAGGAATCCAAAACTGGTGACCCACACCAAGTCCCAAGGGCTCCATCCCAACTCTTCTAATTCCCAGAATAGGACTATTTCCACTTGATTAGCTCAAAGGATGAAAACGATTATTATTAAGTGATATTATTAATGATTATTTGATTTTAAACTAAGAAAATCTGGATTCAGGACTTGCCATCATGGCCATCTCATTCTTCTGATTTAAAAAAAAAACCTGGCAATGCCCAGACCACTCTATACCAGTACTAAGGGTTATATGTCACAAGGCTCTCTGCACATCTTATACCAAGTTCCAACTATCCAGGAGGGGGAAGCCTGTCTGGACTGTGGAAATTACCACTGGATAATAAATTGGAAAGGAGGACTTCAGTGAGACCTGGTGGGTCAGGAATAAATTAGAAGAACAACTGTATTCATTAAGGAAGTCAGGACATGGCCATGGGGGTCTTGTCCATCGACTATTTGGCAGGACATAGAGTATTTCTCCAAAAGAAATCTCACAGCTGGAAGAAACAGGTGTGAGGCAGAGCAGCCCCTGTGCAAAAAAAAATGCTGGAGCGACATTTAAGTCAGGAAGGAAATTGGATTTTCCCAAGTTCCAAACAACAGGGAGAAAAAGGAGGAGGAGAAGGAGATTTAGCTGGGAGGGGGAGATCAGCAGGAGGTTGGACAAAGAAAAAGAGGAGAAAAGGGGAAAAGATATTCAAAGTCAGAAAGAGAAAGCTAGATAGAGACTAAAGTAGAAAAAGGAATATGAAATGTGGTAAGCAGAATGACTAGAGAGATATAGACAAAAAGAGAGGAAAATAAGAGACAGGTAGAGAAAGATCAAAACAGAGAGAAAGACAGAGAGAAGAGACACAAATACATATATTGAAAGACAGAAACAGAAAGAAAAAAAAAGGAAAGGCAGAAAGGACTTAGGAATTGCATCTTTAGAGATTTTAATTACCTAGTGTTATCATTCTGAATTTAAATGTCTTGATCAGAGAAATGCCCATGTATTGACCAGCTAGAGTTTTATACATTTATCAGCTGTGCAGAGAGAAAGGCTAAAGGCTAGGGGAAACAAAAAATGCTTTCACAACCTTTATTCCCCCAGGAGCACAGGACTCAATGCCAGGAAAGTGGTTTCCTCCTGCTTCTTCTCCTCCCCTGCCGTTCATGCTTTTCCTTCCCTCACTCTGGATAGCTGGATGGGCTCCAAGGCTCCATTACCCTGATGGGCCTATCACAAAGATGTGGGAAATTTAGAAATGGCAGGATGAAAAAGGTAGAGAGTCCAGAAAAGCATTGACCTCTCCACAGCCAGCAAGCCATCATAGCCAAGAGCAGCGCATCAATCTCAAAGATTCATAGAATCTAAAAATTGAAAAAGATCTCAATGAGTCCAACCCATATACAAGAGGAAGCTCACTCTAGCTGTGATTTCAAAGCTATTCAATGTGATCTGGCCTAATTATGTTAGATTTCCTTTGTCCTATCAGGTTTCCTCTCTGCCGATTCTACCCATCCCATCTTCTACCCAATATCCCCCCTCTGAAATTCAGATTTCTATATTAAATTCCATTTAATGATAATAATTTTTAAATATCAAGTGAGGTAATATTTACAAAAAGCCCTTCACACAGTGTCTGGCACGTAGTAGAACCCCTATAAATGCTTCTTCCTTTCCCCTTCCCATTTGTCCCAACTCTTTTGTTCAAAGTCTGAGAATATTGATGGGACCTGAAAGGAAGAGATGCCAAAACTCAGCAAAGGAAATGCAATTATGTTCCAGAAAAAGAAAAGACCTTGTCCATGTTTTTCCTCAAGATTGAAAAAGCTTTGTGATATAAGTTCTTTTTAATAATAATTCTTTGAAATACCAAATGAGATAATATTTATTTTAAATATTTTAAATTATGGGAAAAGAAAGAATGCTGAACTTAGAGTCAAGGGAGCTTCCGTTGGAATCCTAACTCTCTTGTTACTCACATGTCTCAGAAAGTCAATGCATATTTCTGGGTCTCACTTTCTTTATCAATAAAATAAAGACCTTTCACTCCAAATTCAGGGCTCTTTACACTATATAGTCTTACCAATGTAGATGTTGGGGTTTTTTAATGAATGAAAATGTAATATTACAATTTCTGGTATATTCCATCACTCAACATTGATTGCATTCAATATGGTAGGCTTTTGGTATATTTTTTTAAATGAATGAATGAGTGAAGGAAGGAGGGAAAAGGAGGAAGAAAGGGGGAAAAAGGAGAAAGAGAGGAATTGCCCAATATTTTATAAAAGAAACCTTTTCCCTTCCAATCTGGTAGGGAAAGAAAGATTTGGTTAATCATTCTTTTTCTATGCTATACAGGCTCAAGCATATGAAAGTCACTTTGTTCTCAAGGATTTCCATGAAAGCAGGCTCTGTGGCCAGCCTCAGTAGTCCAGCTGAGCTATGTATTAAGGCTAAAGTCCTGAACTGGGAGTAATTGAACTGGAACTAGGATACAGCCCCAGCTCCAGGGCTAACATGCTCAACAATCAATCTTTCCCTGCTTGGATGAAGTACTTCCTCTCTCAGTGTCTGTTTCATGGTCTAAGAGAGAAACTCAATGGTCTTTGAGGAAACTGGTTAGGAGTAAAGTCCTCCCCTCAAAATAGACCTTAGGGAAAACCAGCATGTCCACACTTCTGAAAGACAGAGGGAGAAAGAGAACGACTAGGTTATGGGGCATCCCAGACTGGCCTGCCAGGGAGTATGAATGCCAAAGGAGATTAAGAAAAGCCCAGATGGAATTTGGCAAATGGGTAAGCCTGAGTGTGGCCAATGGACTGTGACCTTGCCTAATGCATCCAAAGTGATGGGAGGAACCCAGACAGTGCAGCTGTTTTAGATGGATCCTCGGAAACAGTCAGCCGTGGTACCTGTGTCATTTACCACCATAACAACCAGAGCAGTATGGAGGGAGATGACTCACAAAGAAATCTGCCACTTAGGGGTCTGGCCCATTACAGGGGTCTCCTGAATTATTTGTCCTTCTGCATTCCTAGACTTCTGCTATTTCCCTAGGAAAAAACTTTCCTTTCCCACAAGTTAATATGATAGAAATGTAAACTATGGCCCAGAACTAAAGCTCAGGATAGACATGGACAGAGTTCAATCCCAAGAACTTCACACAAATTAGCTTCATTGGCTCATGTTCTCCAACCAGGCTTTCTCCCTGAGCACATCAGAATCTGACTAACTTTGCTTAGATTTTCCTTAAGACCTTTTTTTTCCTTAAAACCTTGGGTTTTCCTTAAGTTCATCAAAATTTATTCAATATATAATTCCATAAAAGAAGGAAAAGGGCCTTTGGTTCCCATGCAAATATTTAAACATCAGATACATCAAATATTGGGTAATTTTTTTTAATTATAGAGTACAAAGCACAAGCCTGCAAATGGTCAAGAATATTCTGCATCCATCTCTAATGGGCCTTAACTTCCTGAAGGAACTTAAATAGTTTTCTAGACTTAAAGGATCACCTTAAGGTTGAGAATTCCTCTAAAGGAAAATACTCAATTTCTACATGATGAGAGACAGAGAGACATACAGATACAGAGAAACAGAGAAAACCAGAGATAGAGAAAGACAGAGAGACAGAGAGACACACACACAGAGGCAGAAAGGCCTAGAAAGCTCTTAGTAAACATGTACTAAACCGGTCACTATGCTTAGTGCAAAAAAGTCAGTTCTTACATTCTAGTAAGACTTAATTCTTACATTCTAATTTTTGTAAGACTAAATTTTATAAAACTAATTTGTAAGACTTGCAAGCATACATTCTAATGAGGGATACACAGAGAAAGACAGAGAAAGAGAGAGAGAGAGAGAGTGAGAGAGAGAGAGTGAGAGAGAGAGAGAGAGAGAGAGAGAGAGAGAGAGAGAGAGAGAGAGAGAGAGAGAGAGAGAGAGAACTAAAAAAATGGAAGGGGAAGGGTATTTCAGTAGGGACAAAACTACTGGAAAAGTATAAAGACTGAAGTTGGAGTTGAAAGTGAAATGAGCATCTTTCTTTTTTTTTTTTTTTTTTTTTGCTTTCTTCTCTTAATCAATCCAATAAAAAGATCTGGGACTCTTCTACTGTTGCTTGTTTGTATTGATATCCCTGACACTTAGTATAATAATTAGCACACAGAAAGTGCTTAATAAATATTTTGTCTGACAATGGTCGATGACAATAGTAAATTTTTTTGACAAATTTGTTTGACAAACCCAAAGACTCCAGTTTCTTGGATAATAACTCACTATTTGACAAAAAAAAAATTGATGGGAAAATTCAAAATCAATATGGTAGAAACTAATTATTGACCCACATCTAACACTTTATATCAAGATAAGGTCAAAATGGATTCATGATTTAGACATAAAAAGTGATACTAGAAGCAATTAGAAGACTAAAGTCTACCTCTCAGATCTGTGGAGAAAGAAGGAATTTGTAGCCAAAGAAGAACTAGAGTACATTATGAAATGCAAAATGGATAATTTTTATTATTTTTTTATTTTTATTGTTTGTTTTTGTTTTGCTTTTTTATTATAGCTTTTTATTTTCAATACATATGCATGGATAATTTTTTTAACTTTGACCCTTATATTCCAATTTTCCCCTCTTTCCCCCCCACCTTCCTTTAGATAGCCAGTAATTCAATATATATTAAATACGGTAAAATATATGTTAAATCCAATATATGCATATATATTTATATAATTATCTTGCTGCACAAGAAAAAACAGATCAAAAAGGGAAAATGGGAAAGAAAATAAAATTCAAGCAAACAACAACAAAAAGAATGAAAATATTATGCTGTGATCCATACTCAATCCCCACAGTTCCCTCATTAGGTATAGATGTCTGTCTTCATCACAAGATCATTGGAACTGGCCTGAATCATCTCACTGTTGAAAAAAGCCATGTTCATCAGAATTGTTGCAATATCTCCTCATTCTGTTCATTTCACTTAGCATCAGTTAAGATACTAATATATGGAGAATATAATCAAAATTATTTTGTGTCCAACAATAAACTTCTTTTTTGGCCACAATTTTGATTATATTAAGTTAACAAGTTTTACTACAAACAAAACCCATGCAGACAAGATTAGAAGGGAAGCAGTAAACTGGGGGAAATTTTACATCCAAGGATATTGATAAAGGCCTCATTTCTAAAATATATAGAGAATTGACTCAATACATGTTAAATATATTAAAAATATGTTAAATCCAATATATGTATACATATTTATACAATTATCTTGCTGCACAAGAAAAATCACATCATGAAGGAAAAAAACTGGGAAAGAAAACAAAATGCAAGTAAATAACAACAGAGAGAGTGAGAATGCTATGTCGTGGTCCACACTCCGTTCCCACGGTTCTCTCTCTGGATGTACATGGCTCTCTTCATCACTGAACAATTGGAATTGGTTTGAATCATCTCATTTTTTAAAAGAGCCACGTCCATCAGAATTGATTATTGTATAGTCTTGTTATTGCCATGTATAATGATCTCCTGGTTCTGTTCATTTCACTCAGCATCAGTTCATGTAAGTCTCTCCAGGCCTTTCTGAAATCATCCTGCTGGGTCATTTCTTACAGAACAATAATATTCCATAACATTCATATACCACAATTTATTCAGCCATTTTCCAATGATGGGCATTCACTCAGTTTCCAGTTTCTTGCCACTACAAAAAGGGCTGCCACAAACATGTCTCACCTATTTATGTACTCTTCAGCAAACCCCTATGAGATAAATATAATTCTCCCAATTTTACAGATGGGTAAATTGAGGTCCAGACTTTGAGCTAAAATCACATAACTAATTTATGGCAGAACTAGAACTTGGAACCAGGTTGCCTAACTTCCATGCTTTTTTCACAACATCAAAATATATGTGTATATATGTAATGTACATACATTTGTGTATATTTTGTTATATCATATATATGTATATATGACATGTTATGTTTTATAAGTACTGTATTTCTATATAAGTATTAAAAGAATGTATGATATTTGTATATGTGCATATGCATACATATTATTGTTGTTCATCCTTCATTTTCAGAGACCCAAAGACTACATGAGATGATTTCTTGCCTTCCACATGAATTGGATTTAAGTGAAGCAGAGGTGCACCCCGTCATCTGCCTCAGTCTCTTTCATTGGCTAAAGTCTCACCATTCCAGTCTCTTTTCCATTGATCTAGAAAAGTGATCTTCCTACAGTGTATGTCTGACCATGAATTCCATCTGTATTCAATAATCCCAGCGACTCCAAGTTATCTCCAGGATCAAATATAAAAATCCTCTGACTTTTAAAGCCATTCATAATTTGATTCCTTCCTACCTTTCCAGTTTTCTTATGCCTTACTTCCGTTCATATATTCCAAGATCCAATGACACAGTCCTCCTTGATGGCTCTTCATCTCCCAATATTGTGTATTTTCTCTGGTTGTCCCTAATTCATAGAATTCTCTTTCAACCCCATTGAAGGGCTTTTCTGGATTTCTTCAAGACCTAACTAAAATATCACCTTCCACAAGAAACCTCTTCTCCTTGTTGAGAATTGTTCATTCTAATGCTTTTCTTTACAATTCATTCCAACTTATATCCATATATAACTTGTATATAATTATATGTATATTGTTTCCTCCACTAGATTCTATGTTCACAGAGGGCAGAGACTGTTTTATTTTCTCAGTAACTCTAATGCTTAACACAATATCTGGCATATAGTAGGTGCTTAATAATGACTTGACTAATTTACTTATAAGACACCACATTATATGACACAAAGAATCAGAAGATGAAAGTTTAGGA
Source organism: Sminthopsis crassicaudata (assembly GCF_048593235.1). NCBI lineage: Eukaryota > Metazoa > Chordata > Mammalia > Dasyuromorphia > Dasyuridae > Sminthopsis > Sminthopsis crassicaudata. The sequence continues at coordinate 64,524,021 of NC_133619.1, read as the reverse complement.
TCAAGTTCAAGGTCTCAAAAACAATAATCCAGTAGAGCAACCTTGCTTCCAAAAGGAAAATATATTTCCCCTTGTGTGACCTCAGTGGAAGTGAGACCTAATATCAATAACATGTTCTCATTTTTTGGAAATAGAGAGTGAGCCTTTTATTCACATCATTTGGCTTGGCTAGCCATTCAGGTTATTTTCCTGTTTCTCTATCAGTCTACCACATAGCTCTGCACATTGTAGAGGCTTAAAAATCATTTGTTGAACTAAACTGAGTTGAACTGGTTACCTCAACCATCTGGGAAAACTCCCATTGAAATCACTAGTCCCCGGTTTCTTGATGATGCAGTGACTATAGCTGGTATGCATCAGCATGGGAATAGCCTTTACCCAGAATTCCACTCTCAATCATCTCCATTGTCCAATTCAACTCAATTCAACAAAAATTTATCAAGCACCAACAATGCACTTAGAAGCATTCAGACAGTGCTTTTTGCAGACTAACCTAAATGCCTTCTGATACTGTTTGTGCATGTTTCCCCAGAGGAGAATGAGAATACTTGATACCTATCCATTCCATAACATTTGTTCATTGACAATCATTAATTTCTTCTTCTTCTCTCTTTTTCCTGTACATTCATGGCATTCTCACCCTTTTCTCCATCAGACTAATTCACAGCCTTTGAAAGATAAATAGTTCACATTATTCATAATAACAATAATAATTTCAGTGAATTTATAGGAGTTGAATATATATCCCAAAACTACAAAAAGTTACTTTATCTGTGCAACTCTTCTTTGAACATTAAATGGAAAAGAATTATAACAAAATACTGACTTATCTTATCTCTACCTCCCTCCTAATCTCCCTCATTGAGAAGGCAAGCAATTTGATATAGGTTATACATGTATAGTCATGCAAAATATATTTCCATTAGTCATGTTGTAAAAGAAAACAGACAAAAAAAAAAATCCAAGAAAAATAAATTTTAAAAGTATGCTTCAATCTATATTCAGAATCCATTAATTTTGGGGTTTTTTTTCCTGTGGATGGATAGCATTTTTCATCATAAATCCTTAAAAGTTGTCTTGGATCAATGTATTGCTGAGTATAGGTATATCATTCACAATTGATCATCTTAAAATATTGTTACTGGGCACAATGTTATCCTGGATTTATTCATTTCACTTTGCATCAGTTCACATAAGTCTCCAAATTTTTTTCTAAGAGAATCTAATTCATCATTTTCTATATCACAATAGCATTGCATCCCAATAATATATCAGAAATTGTTCAGTCATCCCTGAATTGATGGGCATCCCCTCAATTTCTAGTTCTTTGATCCTCAGCATTTTTATACATTACCAACACAATCCAACAGCAAGAGATACAAAGAGAAATTCCATTCAAAATAACAGTCGATAGTATAAAATATTTAGGAATATATCTACCAAAGGAGAGTCAGGAATTATATGAGCAAAATTACAAAACACTTGCCACAAAAATAAAGTCAGATTTAAATAATTGGAAAGACATTCAGTGCTCTTGGATAGGCCGAGCTAATATAATTAAGATGACAATACTCCCTAAACTAATCTATTTATTTAGTGCTATACCAATCAGACTCCCAAGAAACTATTTTAATAACCTAGGAAAAATAACAACAGAATTCATATGGAACAACAAAAGGTCGAGAATTTCAAGGGAAGTAATGAAAAAAAATTAAGTAAAGGTGGTCTAGCTGTACCTGATCTAGAACTATATTATAAAGCAACAGTCACCAAAACCATTTGGTATTGGCTAAGAAATAGACTAGTTGATCAGTGGCATAGGTTAGGTTCACAGGGCAAGATAGTGAATTAAAATAGCAATCTAGTGTTTGACAAACCCAAAGATCCCAAATTTTGGGATAAGAATTCATTATTTGACAAAAACTGCTGGGAAAACTGGAAATTAGTATGGCAGAAACTAGGCATGGACCCACATTTAACGCCACATACTAAGATTAGACCAAAATGGGTCCAAGATTTAGGCATAAAGAACGAAATCATAAATAAATTGGAGGAACATGGGATGGTTTACCTCTCAGACTTGTGGAGGAGGAAGGAGTTTGTGTCCAAGGGAGAACTAGAGACCATTATTGATCACAAAATAGAACATTTTGATTACACCAAATTAAAAAGTTTCTGCACAAACAAAACTAATGCAAACAAGATTAGAAGGGAAGTAACAAACTGGGAAGACATTTTTACAGTTAAAGGTTCTGATAAAGGCCTCATCTCCAAAATATACAGAGAATTGACTTTAATTTATAAGAAATCAAGCCATTCTCCAATTGATAAATGGTCAAAGGATATGAACAGACAATTTTCAGATGATGAAATTAAAACTATTTCCACTCATATGAAAGAGTGTTCCAAATCACTATTGATCAGAGAAATCCAAATTAAGACAACTCTGAGATATCATTACACACCTGTCAGATTGGCTAAGATGACAGGAACAAATAAGGATGAATGTTGGAGGAGATGTGGGAAAACTGGGACCCTGATGCATTGTTGGTGGAGTTGTGAAAGAATCCAACCATTCTGGAGAGCAAAAGTGATCAAAATGTGCATACCCTTTGATCCAGCAGTGCTACTACTGGGCTTATATCCCAAGGAAATACTAAAGAAGGGAAAGGGACCTGTATGTGCCAAAATGTTTGTGGCAGCCCTTTTCATAGTGGCTAGAAGCTGGAAGATGAAAGGATGTCCATCAATTGGAGAATGGTTGAGTAAATTATGGTATATGAATATTACGGAATATTATTGTTCTGTAAGAAATGACCAACAGGAGGAATACAGAGAGGCTTGGAGAGACTTACAGCAACTGATGCTAAGTGAAATGAGCAGAACCAGAAGATCATTATACACTTCAACAATGATACTGTACGAGGATGTATTCTGATGGAAGTGGATATCTTCAACATAGAGAAGAGCTAATCCAATTCCAATTGATTAATGATGGACAGAATCAGCTACATCCAGAAAAGGAACACTGGGAAATGAGTGTAAACTGTTATTTTTACCTTCTGAATCCAATTCTTCCTGTGCAACAAGAAATTTGGTTCTACACACATATATTGTATCTAGAATATATTGTAATATATTTAACATGTATAAGACTGCCTGCCATCTGGGGGAGGGGGTTGGGAGAGGAAGGGAAAAAATCTGAATAGAAGTAAGTGCAAGGGATAATGTTATAAAAAGTTACCCATGCATATGTACTGTCAAAAAAAGTTATAATTATAAAATAAAATTAAAAATTTTTAAAAAAAGTTCTAGTTCTTTGTCACCAGGAAAGAACTGGTATAAATATTTGGGCATAATTACAAATTGCTTTATATAATTGTTGAATCAGTTCAGAACTCCACCAACAATGTATTAGTGTTTCAATTTTCCCACATCCCCATTTGTTATTCTTCTTTTCTGTCCTATTAGCCAATCTAATAAGTATGAGGTAGTACCTCATTATTTTCATTTGCATTTTTGTAGCCAATAGTGATTTAGAGAATTTTTTTCATGTGACTATAGAGTTTTGAATATTTATCTGAAAAACATTCATATATTTTTCATATGACTATGGATCATTTGATCACTTTTCTAATTTATTTCTTCACTTTTACCTTTTTGTTAAAGTGGAACTCTGCTTCCATGATGGAGAATGTACTTTTCAAAGATACTGCTAGGGACCTGTAGGTTTTCAGTTCTTCCAAGGTGGTATAATCTAAGGAGAGATTGTTTGACTATTCTCTTGGACTCTGCTCTGGTCTGTGAATGACGATAAGCCCTCTTTTCTACCCTGGAACTGTGAGGAAGGTCTCTGCTCCACTATAGCTACTAGTTCTGATGTGCTACTGCTCCTTCTCACTCTGGGTCTACTACCCAGGACTGGAACCAGATTCCAAGTATGGACAAAGCAACAGAGCGCTGCTCCCAGTGCCAGCAAAAAGACCCCTGTAATCTCCTTCTGATCATTTGTTCAATCCTCTTAATCTTCTGGAAGTTGAGAGTTTATGAAACAGCTTCTGCAGCTGCTGATTTGGTCACTCCCAAGGTCTGATCCTAATTTGCTGGACCTTTCTTTCTTTCTTTCTTTCTTTCTTTCTTTCTTTCTTTCTTTCTTTCTTTCTTTCTTTCTTTCTTTTTCTTTTCTTTCTTCCTTCCTTCCTTCCTTCCTTTCTGTCTTTCTTCCTTTCTTCCTTCTTTCTTTCCTTTTCTCTTCCTTCTTTCTTTACTTTTTGTCTTTCTTCCTTCTTTCCTTTTTTCTTTCTTCCTTCTTTCCTTCTTTCTTTTTTCTTCTTTCTTTCTTTCTTTCTTCCTTCCTTCCTCCCTCCTTCCCTTCCTCTCTTCTTTCCTTCCTCCCTCCCTCCTTCCCTTCCTCCCTTCTTTCTCTCCTTTCTTTCTTTCTCTCCTTTCTTTCTTTCTTTCTTTCTTTCTTTCTTTCTTTCTTCCTTCCTTCCTCCCTCCTTCCCTTCCTCTCTTCTTTCCTTCCTCCCTCCCTCCTTCCCTTCCTCCCTTCTTTCTCTCCTTTCTTTCTTTCTCTCCTTTCTTTCTTTCTTTCTTTCTTTCTTTCTTTCTTTCTTTCTTTCTTTCTTTTTCTGTTCCTTCCTTTCTTTCTTTTCCTTCCTTTCTTCCTTCCTTCTTTCCTTTTTTCTTTCTTCTTTCCTTCTTTCTTTCTTTCTTTCTTTCTTTCTTTCTTTCTTCCTTCCTTCCTCCCTCCCTCCTTCCCTTCCTCCCTTCCTTCCTTTCTTTCTGTCTTTCTTTCTTCCTTTCTTCCTTCTTTCTTTCCTTTTTTCTTTCTTCCTTCATTTCTTCTTTTTTTTCTTCTTTCTTTTCTTCTTTCTTTTTTCTTATTTCTTTCTTTCTTTTTTCTTCTTTCTTTCTTCCTTTTTTCTTCTTTCTTTCTTTCTTTCTTTCTTTCTTTCTTTCTTTCTGTCTGTCTGTCTGTCTTTCTTTTTTTCTTTCCTAAGAAAGTCCAGCCTTGCTGGATTGATGCTGCAGAGCTTTCCTAATAAACTTCTAAGTTGTCTGGGCAATAAAATTCCTTTGTTCCATTATTTTGTAGTTCTGCTGCTCCAAAATTTGTTTTAAGGGATTAATTAAAGGTCTTTTGAAGGAGAGCTCAGGTGAGTCCCTGCTTTCTCTCCACCATCTTAGCTCTGCCTTTGAGGATTTTTCTTAGAAGTTTTCTCTATCAATAAAATTACAGATATGAACCAATTTTGGGGGGGAGGGAGGCAATCCAGGATAAGTGACTTTCCCAGGATTACACAGGCAATAAGTGTCGGGCTGAATTTGAACTCAGATCCTCCTGACTTCATAGCTGGTGTTCTATCCACTGTACTACCTAGCTGTCCCAACTTTTAAAAAATAATCAAACTCTTATTTATATACTGCTTTAAGACTTACAAAACATTTTCATCACAGAATCTTAGAGTATTATATTATTATTACTACTCCCACTTTAGAGACGATGAAACTGAAGTTCAGAAAGATTGACTAATTTGTCCAGGATCACCCATTAGCAAAGGTCAAAGCAAGGGATTCAGGGCCAAGTCTCTGCTTAAGACCAATCCATGACCAAATCCAAATCCAGCAGTGTTTCCACTACTGTGCATGTGAGTCTAAGTCTATAAGAATCTGATAAGTAGCCAAGTTAGAAATGCCAATCACAACACACTATGCAGCTGTGACCTTTCCAAACCCGGGATGCACCCACGTATGTCCCAGGCCCTCAAATGTTCCATCTCATAGTGACTATCACTATGCCACTGGATAACCTCCTCCCAGAGTACCACCACCATTGAAATAATGGACACCAAGCTTGGCAGATCCCTCGGCATCCCCAGCACACTTGTTCAGAAACTTTTTTTTCAGGAGACCTATTGTTAATTCCGTCCATCCCTCTACCCCCCCCCAGTCTCAAGGCATCAGTGGTCCCCATACTGCTGATTTAATTGCTTCAAAAGAGAACACTTTTGCATGGGACTTCCCCCTTTGTTTTCAGATCCATCTGGGGATAGGCTCTGTGCACTATCTGGAAATAAAGGACTTTTTTTTCAGAGTTGTGGCACGAGAGAAACCACATTTTGTGTCTGTATCTGGGCTGGGTCCATGTATGTGAAAGAAAATGAGGGCAATGGGACAGAAAAAATTGGGGCTGGAGAGAGAGAGCAAAAGGAAAGAAGAGGTAAAAAAAATCCTTTGCAAGCTGTTCAGACAGTTGCACTACAGGGATTCTGTCAAGAACCAATCACTGGTTAATGGGATTATAGACTTGAAGCCAGAAGATAAGTCAGGTTATTTTATTTATCCCCTTTCCCCCCTTATTTCCAGACACCACCCTATTTCTGAGTTCTAAAGTCCTTTACAGCTCCCAAATTTTATGACTCAAGAGTTCCATTGTCCAGGAGACAATTAGGGAGATGCCATAGAGTCGAGGTGTCAGACATTCAGACAGCTGAAGGCAGTGTTCCATACTACTCCTGAGTATTACTTGAAACAGATTAAAATGTAATTATGGACATATTGGATAGAGCAACAGGCCTGGAGTCAGGAAAATTCATCTTCCTACGTTCAAATCTGACCTCAGACAATTAGTAGCTGTGTGACCCTAGGCAAGTCTCTTAAACCTGTCTGCCTCAATTTCCTCATCTGTAGAATGAGATGGAGAAGGGGATGGCAAACTACTCTAGTACCTTTGCCAAGAAAACCCCAAATGGTGTCATGAAGAGTTGGATACAATTGAAACATGATGAATAACAAAATGTAATTGGAAAATAGTATCTTTTAAAAATAAGTCAATATGCAGGTCTATAGGGATTCTTATATACAGTTTAGTGGATTTAATTTCTATTTGAATTTGACATCAACAAGGTAAGAGAGAGATTTTCCATTCCAGATCGTAGAGTAGAGAGGTGGAGGGTTTGGAAGAGAGAGGAAGGAGAAAAATCTATGTAAAATGATCCCACTTTAAATTAGGGAATTACAGAATATGAAATTTGGAAGGAGCTGCAGCCATTTCAGAGAAGGAATCCCTTTTACAATAGCCATCACTTTTGGTGGTCTGGAAACCCCCATCCCTGTGCTGGGAACTCACTCTCCTGAGGCAGTCTGTTCCATGGACAGCTCCAAATACTAAGATTTTTATTCTATCAAACCAAAAATCTGCCTCTCCCCAACTTCCACCCATTGTTCCCATTTCTATCCTCAAGAGTCAGGCAAAGAAAGTCCATCCCCTTTTTCACAGGACTATTTTTCACATATTGAGAACAGTTATCATACTTCCTTCTATGTCTTCTGTTTTCCAAACTAGACATCATCAGTTTCTCCATCTCAGCATGGACTTAAAACCTAGTTCCATCTTGTTTTTCCTTCTTGGACACATACTACCTTACCAGTTTCAGTTCTAAATGTGATGCTCAAATGAATACGCTCCTCCAAACCTTTCTTGAATATGCCCAGCTATAACTCCCTTCACCCCATCACTATGTATTTACTTTACATAAATGTCATGTTTATTTATCTTTCCCCCCAGTAAAACATAAGTTCTTTGAGGTTTGTGATTGTCTTAGTTTTGGACTTTCTATACCCAGACCAGATACAATGTCTATCATACAGCAGCTATGTTAATAAATCTTTTTATTAATTAAATTGAACATCTGTGGTCTATCATTTGGGTTTCAACATTTTTTCCCTCCTTTCCCCTCCATCCTTTCCCCTAGACATCAAGTAATCCAAAATATGGTAAGCATGTTTCCTGTTCTTTAAAATGAGGCACAGGACTTTCTAAAACAGATCTAAATTCCATGATCCTCTGGGATAAGTAGAAGTGGAATAGGATGTTTGGAGGTAGAGGCAGGAAAGGTCTTTTAGGAAACTTTGGGTTTCTTTGCAAGGTTGATGGACTCTTCTGGACTAGCATCTTCTTTGACCATGTTTGTTAAGCTTTATAGACAGAACTCTAAATCACTAGGTGTTTGGTGTTGTGAGGGTCCATTGACCAAGTTCATAATAACTGACCTCAGATAATTGTTGATTTCAGGGCAATAATCCCTACCCAGGATGAAAATGAAAGGGAGATTGGCTGGCAAGGGAATCAAACAGGTCCCCACCAAAAGAGCATCCACCTCTCTACCAGTCGGCCCTTGTCTTAAAAAAAACTTTGTTATGGCCCACCAACCAAGGTCTTAAGATGACTTAGAAGGAGACCTCCCACCAGACCTCAAAACAGGCTTCTTCCAGCTTGAATCTATGTGCTCGGAGGTTATAAAATAGCTGGCAGACATCCCTGTACAAGGCAGTGGTTTCCCTGAAAAATACTCAAATATCACCTTACCACAGAGTTGTTATCTGACTCAGAGATCTCCCTCCATGGCCCAAAAAAATACCCTGACAGCCACAGAAAGGTAAATAGAGAGACCAAACTAATGCCAGCTGGGGCCAGTGGTAACCCAGCACTTCGCCTGGCATCGCCAATGTATTTCTCAAATATAAACACATAAACATTTTCTTTTCCTCCTCCCCTTTTCTCCCTTTTTTCTCTTGTTTTCTTTCCTAAGGATTAAGAGATTTCATTTTAATTGTTCCTCAAATGGAAAGGGGAGTTTCTGTCAATGCCAACACCCAGCACTCTATGTCCTTTATGGTTGGGGAATAATTTTTTTTAAGTTTCCTCCCCCTTACATCTCCAAACAATAACCTCCCGGCCCCCACCCCAACACAGACAAACCGCCTCCTGTTTGTGTGTTAATCAGCATCCCATGAAGGCTGTTCAGAGGGCAATGGGAGGGGGTTTCCTATTTGATTTTGACCTTTGCCCTCTCAGGGCCTGATCAGGTTGATGTATGGGCTGTCATCCTGCTTAATGAAGTTTATGGAGTTAGGGTCTGCAGGGGAAGGGGAAGGGCTTGACGGGAGGGGAAGCAGGAGGAATTAGGAAGGAAAGCAAGGAGGGAGCTCTCCTAAGAGTTTCTCCAGGAGAACTCCTGATCTCTCTGCACCATTAAGCACAGGAGGCAGGGGTCTTAATTTATCAGGTGGGAGCTGAAAATAATTGCTTTTCAGACATCTGTGCAGCTAGTCTCTGTTGGATAGAAAAGATTCAAACCAGCCCCCAGAGGAAGTTTAAAAAGTGGGGGGTAGGGAGAGGTGGGAAGGGGCACTCTACTGGTATTTACATTGGGGGTGGAGGTGGGGGGAAGCAGGCAGCTGTTATACCCAAAACCTTGTGGGGAGCCTAGGAAAACTACAAACAAGTAGCCAGAGCATTCATTTGTATTCCTGGACACTACATATATTCAGTCCAGACCACCAAATCTCCAGGGAATTCCCCAAGAAAGTCATCAGTCACTAGAATAGACCCAACTATCCAATTGAGATGAACTCACATTGCTGCTCTGTGGAAGCCCCCAACTTCAGATACATCTCCTTTTGTCTTTCTTTTCTAATCTCCCCCTGTCCTTAGTAGGGGGAATTCCCTCCAAAGAAGGAATCCCCTTTAGCTCTATTTATTAATCACCTACTATGACAGGACATTAAGGCCCCCTCCATTTTTAATATTCAACAAAACTGTGATACGATGCATTCTTGGGGCATCTTTATGATAGACAGATTTATCCCCAGTTTCCCATCCTAGAGAAGATCTAATGGTGGCTGTTTGGTCAATGGAATCATATATTTTCTTGGTGTCCAAAGATGCCAAGACTGAGTTCCAAAGGAAATAAATTTACAATATGGCGCATGAAGATATTTTAAGTAGAAAATGTGGCCCACATGACTAGATCAGTCCCTTCAGGTTATTGCTGTTCTTTGCTACTATATGTCTCTTCATCCTCTGACCCATGGGTCAAGCAAGAATAACTAATAAAAATTCTGTAGGTTGGTCTTTTTCTTATTCAAACTTGCAGAGTATCCTCAGTCTAGTCCTAAAATCCAACTTTAGGAGAAATCAGTTGATTTTCCACTTCCCCCTTTATATGATAATCTTTTTAGTCCTTCTCTGCCCCTTCCACAGGAACTAAACTGAAGCACAGCAGGGAAGAAATTGTGAAGAAATTATTTGTTTCTTCATAAATAATAAGTCAAATAATAAGTCTATTATTTGTACCTTTAATTCCTCATATTTCAAAATCTATGCTCCCTTTTCTCAATAAGCCCAACTCTTATAATTAGTCTTATACCCATTCCCTTTATTCCATGTCTATCTAAGATGCACAATTGTAGCAAATGGTAATAAAGGACTTTGCATCACACATACACATCAAAACTTAGCAGTCCATTGTTCCATTTCATGACCTAATCTTGCGGTTAGCATAGGAGTTAATGGGTATATCAGATAAACTAGTCCCTACTAACTTGTAATGAGCTAGATGATTATTCCTGCCAGAAAGCATAATCAGCATTGTGCAGTAGTTAGTTGAGTTATATGGGGGGGGGAGCTGAAAACCATGTTACTCAAGAATCATTTTTAAAAACCTGGGAACTTTTAGCTGGATAAGACAAGATGAGACATGGCCCCAGAATGATGACTATGCTCTAGAATTTGAAGAATATGAAGAAGTAATTCCAAATGTACTTTTGTGACAATGGATTGTCATGGAGGAAGCACTAGACTTGAAGGTCAAAGACTGAGATTTGATTCTGAGCTCTGAGACCTCACCTCTCTGCTCCCTAATATAAGGGAAAAGCTTTTAGAGTAATTTCATGTCACACATGAAGGATCCAACCAGGAGAGAAATGCCAGGAGGCAAATTTTAGCTTCATGGAAGCGGGGTGGGGAAAGGAGTAAAATTGTGGTCATTAATGGAGCTATCCAGATGTGGAATGGATACCTAGAATAAAAGTTTTCCATCCTTGTAGCTCTTCAAACCGAGGCTGAATGACTGCTTGTCCAGGACATTGCGGAGAGAATTATTATTGACCTCTATGGTCCCTTTCCACTCAAATATGCTATGAATCTAAAACGCCCATTTCTCCAGACAGTCTCTATGGAGTAACTAATTAATGTTGGGAATTTCAGATACTAAAAGAGATCTGGATGTGGGGAGATATTTTAGGTCAGGAAGCCCTTGAGCCCCCCCTTCCCATCACTCCATGCAAGCAGCTGCCTGCTCCCCTCCTATAAAACCTATCCTCCCTAGCATACACACACACACATGCACACACACAAAAGCAAATATTTCTTAATTGATTTTCTTTAGGGGAAATATTAATACTTGTAAACGGGGCTGCAATAATGTTGAACAGATGCACACACATCCCCAGGTGGTGAATAATTCCAGTTTGGCCACCAGCAGCATCTTCGAAGTCTCTTAAGGCTCTCATCCAGGTTTTTCCTAAATGATGGATGCACACGCCAGTTCCCTGAGGAATTATAGCTCCACTCACTGGCTTCAAGCAGATGTATCTCTGAAGGAGATAAGTTTGGACAGTACATAGTGGAAGGGCGGAAAAGGAGAATCTCCATAGCCACACTTGGCATTCACTGCTTATCCCAATAGGCTCCCAGGTCTGAGATCACCAGTGTAGGAAAATGTCCTAGCATACTGAATGTTTTAGTAAGGGGACAACACTCCTCTATGGCCCCACTGCCAAATCCCTCACCCATGGGTCACACCTGGACACCATAAACAGGTTCCTGCTGACCTCCCAGCTTCCAGTGTCTCCAGGGGCCAAACTGTTCTTCTCACAGCCTTCTCCATTTTTTTCTACCTGATAAAATAGCCTCCTTTTTTTTTTTAATAAAAAGTCACTCTTCTCTAACAGTTGCTTTAAGACTAAATAAGATTATTGAATTTAATCTTTGTGCTAGACACAACACAAGAAAACAAGCACAAATATAAATATAAAAACAGTCCCTGTTTGAAGTGGTTACATTAAACTGGAGGAAGGCAACAAATAAAAGGAAGCTGATAAGAGGAAGAGTTTAAGATGAAGGGATCCAATGTAGGGGCATGATAGAGAAAGTCCAGAGATTCTGGAGTGCAAGATGGAAGGGAATAAAGACTTGGCTGGTCTAGGGGCCCTCCTTGAACTAGAGACCATGGAAGGAACCAATCAATCAGAGGGAGAGCCTGCAGGAGCTGGGTAAGAATAAATAATAATAATAATATAGATCAATAAATCCAGGTGCAGAGAAAGTGCCATTCTTCAAGAGTAGAGGAAATTGACTCACCCTAATTCTGTCAGTCAGTAAATATTTACTAAATGCTTACTTTGTTCCTTAACAGAGTATGCTTAACACTGGGGATATAAAAAAGGGAAAAAGGCATTACCTGCCTTCATGGAGCCCACTGTCTAATGGAAGACACAATAAGAAAAAAATGTACAAACAAGCTATAAACAGATTAAATAGTAAATAATTAAGAGAAGGAAGGCACTAGAACTACAGCTTAATAAATCAATTGTGTTGATGAAATCACAGCCCCATCCCTATCTCATTTCCTTCTAATAACAATCTCATGAGGTATCATTTTTCTTTCTTTCTTTCTTTCTTTTTTTTTAGGTATCATTTTTCAAATGAGGAAAAAGGTTTGGCAATGTTAATGATTTGCCTAAAGGTCATACAGCTGGTCAACAGAAAAGCAAAGACATGAGCCTACCCCATATTGATTGTTCTTTCCAGTAAAGCCAAGAAAGAATGCCCACAATGGGAGTATCTGCTTACCTTTCCTCTCTACATGCTTGTTACCCCCTGTTTACTTAGAGATCATATTTTCGATATTAATTTAAGGGAACATTTATTAAGCATTTAGCACCCTGCTTGACATACTACATGCTTAATAAATGTTTATTATCCTCTCCTCCCCTTTCCTTCCTCTTACATACTCTCTTGTCCAATCCTTTAAGGGATGGGGAAGTTATCAATTCTTCTCTAAGGCTATGTTTCTTAGCCCTTCTCATCCTTTATGCTATTTGCCAGAGGGGCTTTGGACTCTTATGTAAGATCTAGGTTGGAGGTTTAATCAAAATCACTTCAGAAAAACCTAAGGAAGAGTTAAAACGTGGGACTTGACCCAAGTCACAAAAATGAAGTCTTCCCTGTTACCTGTCATTCAAGGTTTTGCCACTTGGCTTTATCCATCAACTAACAAATATTGAATAAGCATCCACTCTTCAATGGACAAGAAGTTTTACTCTAGAAAGGGGATCTGATTCTCCATCACTGAGTAACAAAAAAGGGGAGTAACAAAAAAGGGGGAAATATTTTACTAAAATTAGTATAGAATGAAAAGGGGTAGAAGGGTAAAAAGGGGAGAGCCTAAATTCCAATTGTTTCCTCCCAGAAAGAGAAGAGTTAACAGGTGTATTTTAAAATACATGGGGTTCAAATATGATCAAAATAGAGATATACAAAGTAGTTAATATACATGAGTTTGGAAGGGAAAGCACCAGCAGTAGGATGGGGCTGAGGAGGGTCAAGAAAGGCTTCTTGAAGGGGGCAGCTAGGTGGCGCAGTGGATAGAGCACCAGCCCTGAATTCAGGAGGACCCGAGTTCAAATGTGGTCTCTGACACTTAACACTTCCTGCTGTGTGACCCTGGGCAAGTCACTTAACCCCAGACTCCAAAAAAAAAAAAAAAAAAAAAAAGGAAAGAAAGAAAAAAGGCTTCTTGAAGAAGCTGGTGCCTGAATTGCTTCTCCAAGGAAAACAGAGATTCCATGAGAGAGAGAGTACAAGAGATCAGCCAGGGAATACACATGGCAACAAACAATAAGGATTTATTAAGATCTAATTAAGATCTAATTTAGGCACTGTCCTAAATATAAGCAAAAAGAAAGACAGTCCCTGCCCCTAACGAGCTCACATTCTAAATGGGGAAAGCACCCAAAAGGGAATAGAAAAGCAAAAGTGAGAAAAACAGGATGAAGATGCCTGGGTTGGGGTATCAGAGAGATGGCCAATTTGGCTGGATCTCAGGGTGTCAGGGGAACAATAATGCCCCATGATGCCAAGTTGTTCGAGCTTTTAAGAACTAAAAAGAAGATTTAATATTTTATCCTAGAGACCTCCAGAGAGTGGCAATGTATGGAAATGAGAGGAGCTTGAACATATCTATTATTCAAGGTCAACTCTTGAACTTCAAGTCATCAAAACCCAAACCAGAGGTATATGTTGAGGGATTTATCTATTTTTTCATATTATTACTGTGGTCCCTGGGAAGAAATTCGATTTTAAAACATAGAGTTCAATGAATAGATTTCATATTTAAAGAGTAGGATAGAACAGCCATCCAACAAGAAAACTACATCCCTATGACTGATGCCCCTCACAATAAAGCTGGTAAATTACAGTGTGGTATAAATAGAGCAGATATTACTTGAGAATGTAATGCCATAAGAAGTAGAATAGTATGGCAAAATGAGAACTGATGTGAAGATTAGGAGACCTGAATTCTAAACTAATCTTCTTTATCACTAAAATGAGGCAGTTAGATGGTACCATAGTGCATAGAATCTCAAGCTTGGAGTCAAGAAAACTTAACTTTCTGAGTTCAAATCTCACCTCAGACTCTTACTAGCTGCATGACTCTGGGCAAGTCAATTAATTTTGTTTGCTTCAGTTTCCTCATCTGTAAAATGGACTGGAGAGGGAAATGGCAAATCATTCCAGTATTTACCAAGAAAACCCCAAATGGGGTACAAAGAGTCAGACATGGCTGAATAATAATGACAAAAATGAGATTGTTGGGCCAGCTGTTCAAGATCTGTCATTCAAGTGGCTTTGGCTTGAATATCCATTAGATTATAACTTCCTGGGAACACAATTGTGTCTTCTTTTTTTGGTCTCCATTCAGAGTCTAGCACTCTTGCTATTTGCTACAAATATTCTATCAATCAGCAGTACAAGAAGAATGCTAGATTAGGCACTATTCTTCCCAGAAATAAGGGAATTGATGACATGACCTTTGGAAGACCCCACCCTCCTGAGACATTGGATTCTCCATCACTGAGTAACAAAAAAGGGGGAAAATATTTTATTAAAATTAGTGAAGAATGAAAAGGGGGTGGAAGAGTAAAAGGGGAAGAGCCTAAATTCCAATTGTTTCCCCACAGAGAGAGGGTGGAAGAAATTGAGACCTCCCTGTTGTGATGTCACTAGGCCCCAGTGACCTAAGTGCCAGAAATCAATGGAAATTGTATATATTTCTAAATACACCCTTATTACAAATAAAAGCCCTCTTACATCAATAAAGAGGTTGATTGAAATGCATTCCAATTCTGCTAAACAGTGGATGCATCGAAACGCCCAGAACAATCAGACAAAGGCCGGCTAATCATTCCGCCAAACTTGGATGGAAGGGAATTTGCATTGCCAGAGAAAATCTGTTCTTCATCAATGTTTCAATCTTAGAGGAAGCACAGGACATTTTTCTGCGATTGAAGCAAATTGCCTGCTGCCAATACCATGATTTAATTCCTTACTTTTCTTCCCTTCTCTCTTGTTTAAAATAATTATCATCTCAGCTGGGGGGAAGAAGCAAAATTTTGTCTGCAGCAGGAATATTGAAGATGAGGGAAAGGAAAATGAAAGAGAAGGAAGAGGAAGGGGAGGAAGAAGAGTAGAAGGAGCAGGAGGAACTGGAGGAGGAGGAGGAGGAGGAGGAGGAGGAGGAGGAGGAGGAGGAGGAGGAGGAGGAGGAGGAGGAGGAGGAGGGAGGAGGAGGAGGAAGAAAAAGAAAAAAGAAGGAAGAGGAAGAAGAAGAGTGAGGGGGAGGAAAGGCGACATAAAGGATAAAACCAAAAGAGAAAGAAGGAAGTCAGAATGTTAGAATATGAAGGCTTCTTAAGATCATCTACTACAGCAATCTTACAGATGGGGAAACTGAGGCCCAGAAAAGGAAAATGATTTGCTCAAGTCACAGAACTAGTTTAAGAGCCACAACTAGAATCCAGGTCTCCCAACTTCCATTCTATTGTTCTTTAGGCTACAACTCACTGTATTTATATTTTTAAATGATAGAATGAAGAATGAAGATAGAAGAAAAACAAGGTTGGAAAAGAAGACATATTATGTGTTCACATAAGTGATTTGAAGCATCTTCTTTCAAAAAGTTCCTAAGACTTCCCTATGATTCCAGTACTTCAAGGATCAGTATTTTTATCCATAGCTGTCTTTCAACAAATACCTGTCTCAACCCCACTTCAACTAAATAAATGATCTTCAAGAATTGCCATGGCTAAAAACTGATCACATAGTTATTCTGCCAATGAGTCTTTCTAAACTTACTTAGGCCTTTTCTTGAACAACAGATAGATAAGCCCCATGCTTGAAGTCTTTCTGACTTGGGAGGACTTGATAGGGATTCCATTCCACTATATTAAATTTCAAGAACCCAAAATCACTTCAGGCTTCAGTCAGGCATCAGAGTAGAATTTTAGAAAAACATATGTCAAAAGCCTAAAATCCATGAGCAATGGGGATAAAAAGATGAAAAATATAGCCATGCTGTCAGAGATATCATCTCTTCTAGTGAAAATATGGCATGCATATACATACATCACTAAAATAGAAAGCAGAATACTAAGGAGCAAGTTTAATGTCAGACTCAACCCTCTAGAAAATCTGAGAAAAGAAACATTTTGTTTTGGGGAAAAAGGGGAGGAAGATAATGAAAATCTCTTCCATCTTTTGTGCTGCTTCTGTGTTCTACTACTACCTGTTCTACCTGCTACCTTTTACCTTCCATCATTCAGAATTTCCTGGACCTTTCTGGGGGACCCTAACCGCCAGCTGACCTTGCCTTGGCTCCAGAATTTTTGGTTATGGCTCTGATTCCAAGTCTTTAGAGCTACCAATTTTTAAGAATACAAGCCATTCTCCAATTGATACATAGTCAAAGAATAAGAACAGACAATTTTCAGATGAAGAAATGAAAAATTCTCTAAATCACTATTGATCAGAGAAATGTAAATTAAGACAACTCTGAGATATCACTACACACCTCTCAGATTGGTTAAGATGATAGGAAGAAATAATGATAAATGTTGGAGAGGGTGTGGGAAAGCTGGGACATTACTACATTTGTTGATGGAGTTGTGAACTGATCCAATTGTTCTTACAATTTGGAACTATGCCCAAAGGGCTATCGAAGTACATACCCTATGATCTAGCAGAGTCTCTTCTGGGCCTGTATCCCAAAGAGATCATAAAAAAGGAAAAAAGACCCACATGTGCAAAAATGTTTGTGGCAGCCCTTTTTGTAGAGAATAGGAACTGGAAACTGAGTGGATGTCTATCAGTAGGGGAATGGCTGAATAAGTTATGACATACGAATACTTTGGAAAATTATTGTTCTATAAAAATGATTAGCAGGATAATTTCAGAAAGGCCTGATACTTATAGGAATTGATGCTAAGTAAAGTGAGTAGAACTAAAAGAATATTGTATACAGCAAAAAGATAATGGGAGAATCAATTTTGATGGACATAGCTCTTTTCAACAATGAGGTGATTCAGGCCAATTCCAATGGTCTTGTGATGGAGAGAGCCATCTGTACTCAAAGACAGGACTGTGGAGACAATGTGGATCACAATATAATTTCTGTTGTTGTTTGCTTGCTTTTTGTTTTCTTTCTCATTTTTCCCTTTTTGATCTGATTTTTTTTTGTGTGTGTGTAGCATGATAAATGTGGTCATATGTATAGAAGAATCATACACATTTAACATATATTGCATGACTTGCTGTCTAGGGGAGGGGTAGGGAAGGAGAAAAATTTAGAGCATAAGGTTTTTCAAGGCTAAATGTTGAAAGCTATGTGTGTATTTCAAAAATAAAAAGCTATAAGGAGAAAGAGTGAGAGAGAAAGAGAGAAAGAAAGAAAGAAAGAAAGAAAGAAAGAAAGAAAGAAAGAAAGAAAGAAAGAAAGAAAGAAAGAAAGAAAGAAAGAAAGAAAGAAAGAAAGAAAGAAAGAAAGAAAGAAAGAAAGAAAGAAAGAAAGAAAGAAAGAAAGAAAGAGAGAGAGAGGGGGGAGAGAGAGACAGACAGACAGAGACAGACAGACAGACAGACAGACAGGGGGAGAGGGAGAGAGACAGAGGGAGAGGGAAGAAGGGAGGAAGAGAGGAAAGAAGGAAGGGAAGAAGGAAGGAAGGGAGGGAGGAAGGAAGGGAGGGAGGGAGGGAGGAAGGAAGGAAGGAAGGAAGGAAGGAAGGAAGGAAGGAAGGAAGGAAGGAAGGAAGGAAGGAAGGAAGGAAGGAAGGAAGGAAGGAAGGAAGGAAGGAAGGAAGGAAGGAAGGAAGGAAGGAAGGAAGGAAGGAAGGAAGGAAGGAAGGAAGGAAGGAAGGAAGGAAGATCACCAAGTCTTTAGAGCTAGGGAAAAAATGTTAAAGATGGTCTTGACCAAATGCCTTAATTTATAGACACAGAAATTGAGACCAAAAGGGAATTTTTTTTTTTTTTTTTTTGCTTAAGATCAAACAAATAATAGATAGCACAACACATTTGGAATCTAAGTCTTCTGCCTCCAAGACCAGTATTCACGCGGCTACAGTAGCCTCTCAATAAAGTTGTTCACCTAGTAGATACACTGTACCTATCTCTGAGTTAGTTTCCATAAATGACAAAATAGTCTAAGTCACAGTCTCTGCCCTCAAGAAATTTGCATTGCCTTTAAGGAGAACAGGCTAGGAGAACAGGCTAACACATGGGGCAATCAGAGAACATAACAGAATGTAAATGAGTGTACAGTTCACAAAGGGGTTGCTAAGATCTCGAGGAGTCACAGAAAGTTTCATGAGGGAGGAGGTAAGCCTTGAGCTGAGCTAAAGGGGCTGGTGTATCATTTCAGTTTTTAAAATGTTTTAAAAGAGGATTTTTTAAATAGAAACTGAAAATCCTGCCCTACTTTCTTTTTTCCAAGCCACCCCTACCCCAAAGAGGGCTGAGCAAAAAGGGAAATAGGATTCTAGGAGACGCCGGCCAGACTGGAGCTGAATCTCTTCTCATAAATGTGTTTCGTTTCTGGTTATGCTTCATTGAAAAGAAGGGGGAAAATGGTGAAAGTAAAGTCCACATTCCAAGCTAACATGTCAGAACAGAGATCAATGTTGACACTGTCCCTCAAAAGAAGAGTTTAATGATCGTAATCTCGGAGTGAGCTACACCAAGAAGGGAACCAAACTAAGGAGTTAGGAGGACACAAGCCAACCCACTGGGGAAAGCAGGAACATGTCGCACCTCTGAAACTTCAACCCCTTGCCCTGCCAACATCATTAACTGTTCAAAGCTCCCCATCAAAGGATAGATCTGACTTGTCCAAGAATCCCCACTATTACATCCCCAAATGGTCCAAACCCATAAAAAAGAATATCAGAAAGTCCATTTTATTGGTGAGGAAACTGAAGCCTTCTCCATAGTGCCACTATCTACAAGAGACGGAGGAGATCTTTAAAATCACAGAATTCAAGAGTTGGAAGCCATTGGAAACGACCTATACCTGACCACGAATTCTCTCTACAACATCCCAAATGCTTATCTGGTCCAACACCATAAAAGACAACATCAGAAAGTCTATTTAGTGATGTTTAGAAAAGTACGTGGCTTTCTCCAGTTGGTCCAGTCAACTAATACCAATGCTTACACTAGAAGCTAGGTTTTTAATTCCCAGTCTTCTGAGAAGTCTTTTATGGATTCCAAATCATGAGAGCATAACTGGTTCTGGAAGGAATTTCTCTTTTTATAATTGAAGAAACTGAGATCTAGATTTGGTCAGTAAACAACAAAGATGAGATTTGTATCCAGACCCTCTAACTCCAAGCCAGTATTTTCCCCATATATGTGTGTGTATATGTGTATATATATGTGTGTGTGTGTGTGTATCTGTAGATATGAATATGTATGTATATATGTATATATGTGCATATATCTTATATATGTACCCTATGTCTCATCATGTATACTCTATGTATGTGTGAATGTGTATATTTATATGTGTGTATTATACATTTATGTCATGGATGAATGTGTATTGTATGTAACATGTGTATATACATATATGTGTATATATATATATATAAAACATAGGTGTATATTGTGTATATATGTATATATAAGTATATATCGTATGTATGTAAGTAATTATCTATAAACTTCTGTTGTCTATGCAGCTCATTCTTTTTTTATTCTGTCCCCCACCCCTTTTCTCAATTTCCCACACCTCCATCCCATTCCATTAGCAAGCACTGAAAAGAAAGCACTGTTAGGGTTAAAGGTAGGTCTTCCAGTCTGAAGGCCTGGCTGCAAAGTACAGTTCCAGCCCTTACCTGTTGCATTATCCCAAACAGCTCTCTGAATCTCAGTTTCTTCCTCTTTAAAATGAGGATAACATTTGTACAACCCACTTCATAGAAGTGAAGCAAGAAAAGTACTTTGTAAATTTTAGAGTAACATAGAAATAAATCTGAATGTCTATTGATGAGGAAGGGCAGTGTCATGAAGAGAAAATGGAAGTTGGGGTCAAGAGAGAAGCTTCAAATACTCATTCTGATATCTACCAGCTGAATTTCTGAGGAATACCATTTAACTTGATGAGCCTCAGGTGATGAGAATAATAAAATGTACCTTGCAAGATGGTGAGGGAAATTCATCTTGAAGGATTATATAAATGTCACAACTGGACAAGTCATTTAAATTATGCCTGTCTCTGTTTCCCCATCTATGAAATAGGAATACATGACACCTTCTTCCCAGGGTTGTTGTGAATGTAAAAAAAAAAAAGGGGGGGGGATAATATTCATAAAGCACTTGCAAATTTTAAAGGGATACATAAATGCTAACTATTGTTATTAATAATTATTATAGTATATAAGTTCCTTATATCTCCCCCTCAGAAACCAGAATAGGTTTCTTGAATATAGGATACTTATGACAAATTTTAAAGTTATATGGTTTCTTAAACATTTAATTGAGTAAATGCTGAGATCATAGGTTTGATCAGCCTTTCCTGAGAAGACTACTGCTCTTTTTGATTCGGAAGTCCTGAGCTGAAGCTCTGGATGAAGCAGGTGACTTTATTTTATTCTATGGTGGCAGACTAAGTCCCAACCTTGGCCAGGAATCTCATCAACATTGTTTGATGGGCACAATAGAATGAATTCTTCATTATGGATGGGAAAACTGGAAAAATCTATCCCTACTCCTGGAAAAAAAGACTTGAAAAAGTTCCACAGAGGATTGGTATCATCACTATGGTTGATAAAGAATGGTATGTTATAGTACTCTTCAATGTATGTTGCTGATTGAGCACTAAGCATCTTCTAGGAAAAAATGCAGCTCGTTATCTAATACATACCCTACATACAAAAGTATGAGGAAAAACACTTGCAAAATCATTATAAAGATGTGAAGTATCCATAGATAAGGAAACAGCCCCAGAGAGGCAAGGTCACACAGTGAATTAGAGTCAATGTTCAGGCTAGAATTCAGGGCCCATAATCCCTTGCTTTTCTTACTATAAAGTGTTTCTTTTCTCTCTTCTCTCTGACCCAGTTAACAGAGATCCCCATGGATTCCTCTATTTTAGTTTCAGCCACAGAATACTAGGAAAATAAACTATAGGAAATAGAGAAATAAAGGCAAAATAAATTCCTTGTCTTTAAGATGTGTTGCCTAAGTGGTTAACTACTCTAGCTATTCTAATGATTCAGTTACCAAAGGCTGTTCTCAATTACAAGTAAGTCCATCTAGGAGATGGGGAGTGGAACAGACCAGCCATAGTTTGAAGGAACTGGGGGTGCTTGCTGAGCCTGGAGAAGACTAACAAGGGTGTTGCCTAAGTGGTTAACTACTCTAGCTATTCTAATGATTCAGTTACCAAAGGCTGTTCTCAATTACAAGTAAGTCCATCTAGGAGATGGGGAGTGGAACAGACCAGCCATAGTTTGAAGGAACTGGGGGTGCTTGCTGAGCCTGGAGAAGACTAACAAGGGGCATGATATCTATTTTACATGTTTGAATACCTATCACAAAGAGTAGGGATTTGACTTATTTTTCTTTGACCCAGAAAACAGATGAATAGGTGGAGATTATAGGGTAGTAGTTTTCAGGACAATATGAGGAAACTTTTCCAAACCATTAGAGCTATTTAAAGTGAAATGAATTGCCCCCAAAAGATAGTGAGTTCCCCATCATTGTATGTCTTCAAATGTCAAGAATGTTGTGGAAGGTATTATTTAGGCAAGATGTGAGTGAAGTGACCTGTGAGATCCTGGTATCTCTGTTACTACACTATGACTCAATCAGAGTGAAGTTTCCCGGGTTTGAGCACTGATGGTGAAGTTCAGATATGTTCACCTCTACATTTCTGAGGACATGATTCAACCTCCTTACTCTACTATAATCATCAGAAGTTGCTGTATGCTACTGGTCAAAAGTTACCGCCATATTGAAAAGAATAGGAGATTCATGGTGGGAATGGTGAAGATGATTTTAACCCAATCCTCCATGAGAAGAACTTTTGGGCAGCCCTTTCATCCTTGATGCTCTTTCTGCTTCTCATTGGAATCAATCTCATGGCTCTCCCATTGTTCCTATTCTTATTTGAGGGAGTTCTGTATTTCGAGCCTAAGCTTTTCTTTTGACAAAAGAGAAATATGACCCAAGTTCATCACCTGAGGAGAAGTGAGGTCACAACTACAATGGATCTAAGGTTAAGAGAGATCTGCATTTAGGCTGCTAATCTTAGGACTAGAGAAGCAGAGCAGACTGGCGCCTTTAGTTCCATTTCTCAATTTAATGCTAATCGCTAGAAAGGTTTTTAATAGAAGGGATTTTCTCCTTCATTTGATTTATTTTCTTTGGGGTATACATGCATTTTTCTTTTACTACTTAGAGAACTTTTCTTGGAATCTATGATATATAGATATATAGATATATCAATATCTCTATATAGATATAGATAGATGTGTTATAGTGTGTGTGTGTATTGCCATCCTCAACTCTATGAAATGGAAAAGTAAAATCAAGGAGAAAATGGAGTCTCATTGATGGGCCACAAGAAGCAAATATTATTGATTCCCTCTTTGATCTATGGTTCTTTCTGCCTAAGCCTTCTCCCAAAAAAGCAAAAATGAAAAAAAAAATCTACTTGTTTCAGGTCAATGGATCAACTATGTCACAAAAAGTCTCACACCCTTTTCCTTTTAGGTTCTGAAGACAAAGTCCTTGATATATCTTTGGGTTACCACTGAGTAACATAGGGTAGGCCAGGTGAATGTGTAAATCTCTAGAATAAAAGTAGGACTCATTAGTCTATTAGACTATTCCCTAATTGTTCTTCTGGAATCTTCCTAAACCACACTGTCATACTGTGATTCTGAGTGACCATAAAGGACCCTAGGGAAAGATAGCAATCACTGGAGAGGCAAAGATATGCCTTTATACTATGGCCTACCATGAATTTTTACGTGGTTTTTACTTAATTCTGTGGGGTGAAATAATAAAATTGTTCTCCACCTGATGCATTGTTATCTTGATTGTCCTCATCTATGGAAATCCAGACATATTATTTAACTAAGCTATATTTGGGATATTTTCCAAATGGAACTCTAACAGAGCAAAACAAATCAAGGAGATATGATTGAGGAACCACCCCAATTTATGTAAGCTTAGGGCACTGAGCCACAGGTTACACTTCTATTTAGAACTAGTACTCAGCACAGTGTCTAGTACGTGGTTGGTCCTTAATAAACATTTGATTGATTATCTGGAGAATGTTTATGTTTTCCCAAGTAAAATATAATCTCCTTAAGGGCAAGGACTATCATTTTGCCTTTGTTTCCTCAGGATCTAGCATAGTTCCTAGGACATAGTAGGCATTTTTAATGTTTGTTGCATTGAAATGAGGGCAATAGGCTTAAAGAGCTGCTTCTCTCTTTGTCTTGTTTTGCTTAACCAGGTATATTCTTCTTTAGGAGAGAAGCATGGACACCATAATTAACAAAATCTTCTTTGGCCAGTTTCACAGATTGTGTGTTATTATCCAGAAAGAAAAATACTTTCTTCTCTCTGTATCAAACGTGTAAGCCTTGAGTTTTTGCTCACTTTCTCCCTTCCAAGCAGATTATTTCATCCAATTCAACCAGCTTATTTCATCCAACAACCAGAGCACCTTCTCTCAATTGCAGATGTGTTAAACAGAGGCAACCAAGGCACTTGATCTTGATGTGAGACTCCCCATTTCCAAAGAAAAATTAAGAAGTGTATGAGTATGTGTGTATGTGTACTTGCCTGAATATAAATTAGGAGGGAAAACTCACCACTACTATCATCACCCAAAAAATAAAAAAGAGGTATTATCCTTTCCTAACTTTCTGGCAATGTCAAGATCCCTTTTGTCCTCACCTTAAATAGATTACAGACTGAAAAAATGTCAATTCCATGAAAAAGGTGGTGTACAAAGTACATTCCATCCCCAGATCAAATTAGTCAGTGTGCTCCAAAGCTATCTGCTTTCACATACACAGCCCTGTCTGAGTCTTCCCTAGTGAACAAGATCTCTCTGCCCAGAGTGGAAAAATTGCCTCCTCTCTCCAGCAGCCCTGCCCAGACTCTGAGAAGTTAGTTTCCATTGATGGTTTTTATTTGCTTTTATAATTGAAAGATTGTTAAGACAGATTTCTTTTGTTCTTCCTCATCCTTTTAAATTTTCACACTCTCCCCACCTTTTTCCCAAACTATAAAGGAAGAAATTCTCCAAGGTCAGAGAAACTGGGAACTTCCCAACATAGAATCTGTTAGTCTAAAAGAATTCATCATTGACTGGGAGAAAGTTGCTGTTAAAGCAATGAGTTGTTGAGTCAAAAACAGCAAAACCAAGGACTTTGATTCCTCTCACTAACCTGATATCCCACTATAAGGAAGAAAAAGGAGGCCAGAATTACTTTGTCCATTGACCAAAACTCACCAAATGACAGATGAAACTTCTTTTGCTTTCTCAAAGAAAATACAAACTAAAAGTGTTTTTAAATGACTTGAAAGTCCCATTGTCATATTCAGTGAAATAAGATTCTAGTAGTGACTGGCATTTCTATAGTACTTTTATATGCATCATTTCATGGGATTCCCACAGCCACATAAGGAGAAAACAACTTTAAATATTATAATTAAATTATTATATTTATTATTATATAAATTAAATATTATAATTATCATTAAAGTGAGAATAACATAACTAAATAACTGTTAAGAGCAAGACTTGAGCCCAGATCTTTCCTGGTTTCCAGATTAGTCCTTGTTCACCATACTATGTTTACTCTCTCATGGGCCTTTGCCATATCATACCCTCACTAAAGAGTTTACTTTGTAAACTATAATCTTCTATGTTAAAATTTATTGACTTCCTCCTCCAAGAGCTTTGATTGTTTCCCAGGATGGCTGCTAATCTGCTCAGAATGCCTCATCCTCACGTTAGGAAAACTGTCCAGTGCAATTTCTAACCTATTTTGTGAGAAGCAGGCAAAATCAGCTTGCTCAGGTGAAATACTCAGAAATAACTGGACCTTCTTAGTTCTCTTCACTGGAAATTATTTGTCCTCCTGAAGGAGCTGAATCTATCCTGCCAAGAGAAGAACATTAATCAGAAGATCTGGGTTCCAGGCTTTGGCTCTGCTACTAACTAGCTATGTGACCTTTCTTCATGGGATTGGACCAGATGCTCTCCAAGGCCTTTTTCAATTCTAACATTCTATGACTGTGGTTCTGGGCATCCCTTCCCTCTTGATCATATATTTTTCCTCCCCATTTGGATCAGATTCACTGTTATTGCTCCAGGTCAACTTTGAAACTGGTCCTTTCTTTGGATGGACTCCATCATGTTGGCAGACAGGTTCCTAAATTATTCATATCCCTCCTGACCTGACTTCTGCTTCTCATGTGGTGTGTTATGAGTGAGGATATATCATTTCAGGTCAATTTGGAAGGGATTTAAAGGGAGGAGATACTAAAGCCCTAAACATACACAGACACAAACACATCAGATTGCTGAACTTTAACCTTCTATCATCCAAATACCTTCTGAATAAGAAGCTTTTCTAGGTTGACTGGTAAAGTATCCTAACTTCCTCTGAATTTATATCTAAGGGCCAAAGTAACCAGTGGAAAAATGAAGTGATCTTTAACAAACAATTATTAAGCACTTCGTATATAAATATGGGCAAAGCATCAAAGGGAAATAAATTCAAAGACTTTGTAGTCTAGTAAGGGAACTAAGATTTTGGGGGGATAAGTAAAATATAAAATGGAACCCAAGAGGTTCAAACAGATTATGATCTATAAAGATAGATAGATAGATAGATAGATAGATAGATAGATATGTAAAGAATAATAGAGTTAACAGACTATGACCTATGAAAAGTCATAGATTTAACAGACCATGATCTTTGAAGAATCATAAATTTAAATCTAGATGAGACCTAAGAGGCCATCCAGTCCAACCCCACTCCTTTCAAAGATGGGAAACTGAGGCCCAGGGAAGTTAGCTGACAACCAAAGTAAGTGCCAAAGTCAAGTCTTGAACTAGGACTCTTTTACTCTTTCTACTGTAATAATTCAAAACAAGGAGTATCTTCTGGAACTCTTTGAAGAAGAAAGATTATTTCTGACTAAGAAATCATAAGAGACATGGAAGATATGGCAGATGAACTACACCTGAAGAATGCTTAGGAATGTTACATGAAAAGATGGTAATGGGTAGGGAACTCTAGGCAGTAGAAAGAGTATGAACAAAGGCACTGAAGTGGGAAAACCTTATATACGTTGGAACACTGAGTAGTCCAATTTGGCTGACAAAAATATATATGGGAATAGTATATAATAACACTACTAGAGGTAGATTAGGGCCAGATTGTAGAGGACCTTAAAAGTTAAATTAAAAAGTTTGAGCTTCATTTGGGCACCTATTTTAGTTTATTTTATTTGGTTTTCTCAGTGTGTGTTATTAAATCATCCATATTGCCATCCACATGGGCCATAAGATCACAGGGGAAAGGGACCCTGTTTACATGTGGCTTATTTTCATTGGAATCTAGCACAGCCGCACTTTCAAACAGGTGCTCAGCAATGGCATATTAGAGAAGAGGTAATGGCACAACAGAAAGGCTTAGACTTGGGAGCCAGAGACCAGGGATGAAATCCCGACATTGCCATTTCAATGGAACAACAAATTCAATCCCCTGAATATTTACTAAACACTTTCTCTATATAGAAATCTGTGTCAGTTATTTTAAAATACACTGGTTTCCCACTGAAGGTACAGAAAATAATAAAAGATTCAGTAGAAGTGACAGATCAAAGAAACAAACCTTTGTGCCCCAAATCATAATTATATTATCAAGAATGAGAAATTGACTCTTATACCTTTGTGTTAGGAATTAGAAAAGTTTCAAGTTGGTATCAGCACTGCCATCATAGAGCTAGCTATAAGTCTTGGAACAGAATATGACGCATGGGTATCTTTTGGCTTCAACATCTCCCAATCATTAATTCATAGTCAAGGTTACTCTCAACATTCTACACCATGGAATGGAGTCAGTCAGTGAGTCAGCTTTTATTAAGCTCTTACTGTGTTTAGGGCACTTTGATAAGCTCTGAAGATAAAAAGAAAGGCAAAAAATAGTCCCTGCCTTCAAGGAGATTACATTCTAATGGGAGTGACAACATATACAGGAAATAAAGTGGAGGTAAACACAGAGGAAAAACTCCTTGAAGAAGATATGCAGCATAACTCAAGATTTTACGCATTTCTATGAGAGAGAGAGAGAGAGAGAGAGAGAGAGAGAGAAAAGAAGAAGAAGTAGAAGAAGAAAAAGAGAGAGAAAGAAAGAAAGAAAGAAAGAAAGAAAGAAAGAAAGAAAGAAGAAAGAAAGAAAGAAAGAAAGAAAGAAAGAAAGAAAGAAAGAAAAGAAAGAAAGAAAGAAAGAAAGAAAGGAAGAAAGGAAAGGAAGGAAGGAAGGAAGGAAGGAAGAAAGGAAGGAAGAAAGGAAGGAAGGAAGAAGAAGGAAGGAAGGAAGGAAGGAAGGAAGGAAGGAAGAGAAAGGAAGGAAGGAAGGAAGGAAAGGAAGGAAGGAAAGGAAGAAGGAAAAGAAAGAAACAAAGAAAAGAGAGAGAAGAAAGAAAGAAAGAGAAAGAAGAAAGAAAGAAGAAAGAAAGAAAGAAAGAAAGAAAGAAAGAAAGAAAGAAAGAAAGAAAGAAAGAAAGAAAGAAAGAAAGAAAGAAAGAAAGAAAGAAAGAAAGAAAGAAAGAAAGAAGAAAGAAAGAAAGAAAGAAAGAAAGGAAGGAAGGAAGGAAGGAAGGAAAAGGAAGAAGGAAAAGAAAGAAAGAAAGAAAGAAAGAAAGAAAGAAAGAAAGAAAAGAAAGAAAGAAAGAAAGAAAGAAAGAAAGAAAGAAAGAAGAAAGAAAGAAAGAAAGAAGGAAGGAAGGAAGGAAGGAAGGAAGAAGGAAGGAAGGAAGGAAGGAAGGAAGGAAGAAAGAAAGAAAGAAAGAAAGGGAAAAGAAAGAAAGAGAGAAGAAAGAAACAAAGAAAGAGAGAAGAAGAGAAGAAGAAAGAAAGAAAGAAAGAAAGAAAAGAAAGAAAGAAAGAAAAGAAAGAAAGAAAGAAAGAAAGAAAAGAAAGAAAGAAAGAAAGAAAGAAAGAAAGAAAGAAAGAAAGAAGAAAAGAAAGAAAGAAAGAAAGAAGAAAGAAGAAAGAAGAAAGAAAGAAAGAAGGAAGGAAGAAGGAAGGGAGGGAGGGAGGGAGGGAGGGAGGAAGGGAGGGAGGAAAGAAAGAAAGAAAGATCAAGCTACTTGGTAGCAAAAAACTCTAGAAAAGCCATTCTAGAGCATACTTACTTTCATGTCCTTAGATAAAAATCTCTCTCCTCTCTCTCTCTTTTTTAATGTAGTTTTCTCTTTTTTTTTTTGAATTTTTATTAATTTTTATAATTATAACATTTTTGACAGTACATATGCATAGGTAATTTTTTTTAATAAAAATCTATCTCCAGATTCACATTGATGATGCAATGGATAGAACTGAACTCAAGATTTTAAAATCTTTTCAAATACTACCTCAGACATTTAATAGATTCATAATCCTGGATAAATCATTTAATCTCACTTTTACTCAGTTTTCTCATCAGTAAAATGGGGATAATAACATTTATCCCACCAATACCCCAAAATTGTTAGGAGGAGCAAATTAAATAATATTTGAAAAAGTACCATGTAAGCCTTAAAGCACAACGTAAATGGTAACTATTATTATTGTTCTTGCAATTATCACAGAATTTAATAGTATGAACCAGAATTTGCCTTCTGCTAGTATAGCCTTAGACAATCCTAAAGTGACAAGTATACTTATATTCTATTTTAGATTATTTTCCAAAAAAATCTAAAATAGAATATAAGTGCCTCAAAGCAGTAAAGAACAAAACATTCTGTGCGGGTTAAGAAGAATAAGATCATTTCCTAGCTGGGGTGTGATGTTAGGTAAATGACTTCTGGAAGTCTCCATAGCTCCATTAGCCAAATGAGGATCATACTCCTGGCATGAGAGTCATGCTTCACAGGGCCATCTTGACCACAGTACTCCTCTAACTTGTGCCCAGAAACTACTGTTGTGTGAAGAAAAGCTTCTCAATGAAGTCTAAGTAGCAATTGGAACCAAAATTCCCACAATGCACTCTCCTCCCATATCTTTGAGAGCTGGGTAAAGTGGAATTTACATCCAAACAAATCCAATTCATTCCTTATTTAATAGGTTTAAAGGTAGGGGGGTCATTGGCCATTGCCATCATTATACTACCCTTGTCCCTTTCTAGCATCAGCCAGAGAAATTGGAACCCAGGGTACTGGAGCTAATAAGGCTCGCAGGAAAAGACATTTTTCATTTCTGACTTTCCCTAGAATGACTAAGGGTTCTTAATTTAACATTCACAGATCCCTTAGCCTATGGATAGATTTCAGGGATTTTGTGAACATAGATGGGAATAATGTATCTTTATTTTCACCAATCTCTAATAAAATTTAGTTTTTCCTTCAATTATCAATGTAAGTAACAAAAATGATTCTAAGAAGGGTATCATAGGATTCAGCAGACAGCTAAAAGTCCATGACAAACAAGTTTAAAAGACCCCAATGTAGACCCTGGTAGAGGGGTCATTATGGTATCAGATAGAAGGAAAGATGATTGGTAACAGATGAAAAGCTTTTCTAGGAGACTTAGGATTCCAAATCCTCCTTCCTACTACTAGTGTCTATCAGATCAATTTGACTCCCCACTAAATTTCTCAACAACAGGGATAAACTCCACTGGTCTTCAGTTGTTTGTTAGATTTTGATTGAGACAAAAAAAAAAAAAAAAAAAAAAAGTTTTGAATTCTAATGTCGTAACTTATTAGCCACATTTCCCCATTTTATTCCTCAGTTTCCCCATAAATAGAATGAGTTTTGTATTAAATTATTTCTAAGGTCTTTTCCGGCTCTGACGTTCAATGAGTTTTGTTTAGAGCTCAAAATGGGAAAGATCAGTACCTTGAATGCTTTGCTTTATAATCTTTTATCAGTTATAATTATTTTGAGAGAATAAGAAATAACTGTGTAATTTATATTAAAGATAATGTTTTACCTGGGTAAAAAGCTGGGTAAAAAGGTGAACACTTGTATTGGTTAACCTTAGAAGTATAGCTAATTCATTATAAAGTATGTATCAAGTATGTGACTATAATAATCATACCTACACATTAATCATCTGTATGTTAGTAATGAGCTGTCCTGAGCTTATGATGTAAAAAAGTATCTTAACGGCTTTAGTAATGAGCACTGGCCATAGCAAACTCTGTGGCCACATACATGAAGCAAGAGACCTGTAGATAATAGTGAGGTTTTTATTTGGGGGTCTCAGACTGTACTGGGTAGACTGTAGATCCCACTTTAATAGAGATTGCTTTCTTTGTCCAGAAATGCTTCCTAGTTTCTTTTATACAAGGCTCCCACAGAATGGTTTGTTGTTATTTGACCTTCATTTTCAGAGAAGACCAATGACATCAGGAGGGTGACATCTTGCCTTATGAGTGAGTTGGATTTAAATGGAGCAAAGATGTCAGCCTCCCAATATTCCTGAAATTGCCTGATCCAACAGAGATAAGAAAGCTAAGGCCCACGGTCCATAAAGTCTAAATCGGAGAACTAGGAACTGAACCCAGATCTCTTAAGTCTAGATGTGCTGCTTTTAATACCATATTCTGTTCTCCCTTCTTACTAAAGCCTTTCTAATCCCATACCTCTATCCTTCACCCCACCCAGTTCTGCTGTGTTGTGTGTGTGTGTGTGTGTGTGTGTCCTTCAGTACTAATTTTTTCCAGGTTTCTCTCCATCCTTCAGATATTTGGACTCGGGATTTTTGTCTCCCAGATGTGTTTGTTTATGTTATTGGAAGATGGACCTCATCTGGTTCCTGTCTCCTCACCAAGAAAGCCTCTTTAGGTCCATATGGCTCTTTCTGTCTTGAATTCCCAGCTGCAGCCAACCACTCCTCTCTTTGCTTGCCATTGTCCCTTCACTTTTAGATGATATCAGCACCTTTCTGCCCAGCCAGAAGGGTCACTTTGCTGGACAACCTCAATGAGTATCTACTTTGGGCTAGCTCATCCATCAGCAGGCCCTGAAACCAGAAACTTCTGCCGCTGACCTTGATCAGACTGGACTCTTCTTGGTTGATTTCCCATCCAGTTCTCAAAATGGACAATTGACACTTCCCAAGGCAATTGAAATAAAGTTCAAGCTGAAGTCCCATCATATTTTTTTTAAAATTCCAAACCCATAATATTACAGAATGCTTTTCATCCCATAATTGTGTAATTCTGTGACTGGGGGGGGGGGGGGGAAATAGAACCTATCCACCCATTGTTAGTTCAATGTTCACTTCTATTCATCATATCCTACAAGATGTTGTCTAGGGCCATATTCCTGAACCCTGTCCCCTGGAATCGCTGTCTCTCTTTTGCTGATCAACCTCATTATTTTCATAAGCCTGATGAACTCATAAAATGTTAGAGCTGGAAGGTCTTAAAGATCCTTTGAGAGGCAGCTAGGTGGCACAGTGGATAGAGCACCAACCTTGAAGCCAGGAGGAGCTGAGTTCCAATCTGGTCTCAAGACACTTAATACTTCCCAGCTGTCACTTAATCCCAATTGCCTCAGCAAAGATGATAGATAGATAGATAGATAAACAAGCAACAAATAAATAAATAAGAAAGATCCTTTGAGTCAAACATCTCATTTTAGACTTGGGCAAACTAAGGCCCAGAATGGAAATACAATTTGTTGATGCCATTCATCATACATGGTATTCCATATTCCAACTCCATGCCATTTCATGTGATATTCCTCATGCCTGGAATGCTCATCTCCACTTCTTGGCTTCCTTTAAGACTGAGATTATATCTCATCTTCTGCAGGAGATCTTTGTTGGTTCTGCCCCTATTTATATTAAGACAGACAGACAGAGAGACAGAGACAGGCAGAGAGACAGAGAGACAGAGACAGATAAATAATTGATAGATAGATAATAGATATCAAATGGATGATAAATACACCGATGTATCCTTTTATCTGCAGTAATATAAAACTACAGAGATAGCCCTAGCAGCCATAGATACTAACTTGTTAGCCTACATAGAGCCAGGAGCCTGGGCAGCAATTAATGTGTGACTTCATTTTTTCTTGGCCAGATCAAGTCACGTGTGGGCCCCAGAAATGCCGGTGAGATAAGCACAGATGAGATAAGCATCCCATGCCCTTTTTTCCAATTAGAATCCTACGAGTGGTTTTCACATTATCAATAAAACATATGATTAGATCAAGAGAATATATGAGACTTTTCTCTTTTTCTTTCAATTCCAGACCTAAATTCCAAGTGATCACATTTAGCAAACAATTAGTATTTGAACTCAGATTCCCCAGATCTGAGATATTTTAGTAGATATTTATACTAAGAGACAACTGCCTCTTTAATAATTTAGTTCAACAATGAGGTAACTCGGACCAATTTCAATAGATTTGTGATGGAGAAAGCCATTTGCATCCAAAGAGAGAACTATAGGGACTGAATCAGGATCACAACATAGTATTTTCACCATTTTTGTTGTTGCTAGCTTGCTTTTTATTTTCTTTCTCATTTTTTTCATTTTTGTTCTTTTTATTTACAAAGCATATGATATGCATGGGTAATTTTTCCAACATTGACTCTTGCAAAATGTTTTTTCCAAATTTTCCTCTTCTTTCCCCCACCTCCTCCCCTAGCTGGCAGGTAGTCCAATACATGTTAAATATGTTGAAATATATGTTAAATCCAATATATGTATACATATTTATAAAGTTATCTTGCTGCACAAGAAAAATCAGATCAAAAAGGAAGAAAAAGAACTAGAGACGATTATTGATCAAAAAATATTAAATCAATAGTGATTTGAAGTACCTTTTTATGTGACTACAAAGAGTTTTAATTTCTTCATCTGAAAATTGTCTGTTCATATCTTTTGACCATTTATCAATTGGAGAATGGCTTGAACTATTATAAATTTGAGTCAGTTTTCTATATATTTTAGAAATGAGGCCTTTATCAGATCCTTTGTATGTAAAATGTTTTCCCAGTTTATTGCTTCCTTTCTAATTTTGTTTGCATTAGTTTTGTTTGTACACAAACTTTTTAACTTAATATAATCAAAATTTTCTATTTTGTGATCAATAATGGTCTCTAGTTCTTCTTTGGTCACAAATTCCCTCCTCCACAAATCTGAGAGGTAAATTATCCTATATTCTTCTAATTTGTTTATAATATCATTCTTTATGTCTAGATCATGAACCCATTTCCACTTATTTTGGTATGCATCTATGCCTACTTTCTACCATATTAGTTTCAAATTTTCCCAGCAGTTTTTGTCAGATAGTGAATTCTTATCCCAAAAGCTGGGGCCTTTAGGTTTGTCAAACACTAGATATCTATAGTTATTGATTGTTTTGTTCTGTGAACCTAATCTATTCCATTGATCAACTTCTCTATTTCTTAGCCAGTACCAAATGGTTTTCAAGACCACTGGTTTATAATATAGTTTTAGATCTGGTACAGCTAGACCACCTTCATTTGCTTTTCTCTTCATTAATTCCTTTGAAATCCTTGACCTTTTGTTCTTCCAGATGAATTTTGTTGTTTTTTTTTTTCCCTAGGTCATAAAATAGTTTGATTGGTGCAGCACTAAATAAATAGATATTAGTTTAGAGAGTATTGTTATCTTTATTATATTCGCTCGACCTATCCAAGAGCACTTGATATTTTTCCAGTTGCTTAGATCTGATTTTATTTATGTGGAAAGTGTTTTGAAGTTTTGCTCATATAGTTCCTGACTTTCTCTTGGCAGATAGATTCTCAAATATTTCATATTATTGACAGTTATTTAAAAAGTAATTTCTCTTTTTATCTCTTACTGTTGGATTTTGTTAGTGATATATAAAAATGCTTATGATTTCTGTTGATTTATTTTGTATCCTGCAACTTTGCTAAAGTTGTGGATTATTTCTAATAGTTTTTTAGTTGGTTCTTTGAGGTTCTCTAAGTATATTATCATATCATCTACAAAGAGTGATAATTTGGTTTCCTCATTACCTACTCTAATTCCTTTAATCTCTTTTTCTTCTCTTATTGCCAAAACTAGCACTTCTAATACAATATGGAAAGAAAGAAAGAAAGAAAGAAAGAAAGAAAGAAAGAAAGAAAGAAAGAAAGAAAGAAAGAAAGAAAGAAAGAAAGAAAGAAAGAAAGAAAGAAAGAAAGAAAGAAAGAAAGAAAGAAAGAAAGAAAGAAAGAAAGAAAGAAGAAGGAAGGAAGGAGAGAAAGAAAATCCATTCAAAATAACTACGAGGTGCATAAAATATTTGGGTGTTAACGCATCAGAACACATGTGGGACTTAGAGAAACTCAACAACAAAATATACAAAATAAAACCACTAAAGTCATCATTCTTCTTGTAGACATAAGTGGCATCTGATGACACTGTCTTGTAGACTGAGTTTACTCAGAGCAAAATCATCCTAATGCAATCCAGTGGATCAGCTCAGTCCTTCTGCACTGGGTTTTCCCTAGTGTGCCAAACAGAAATGAGCTATGTAACAAGTCCCACTTACTGCATAGAAATATTTGTTACATAGAGATATTTCATTAGAATTCTGGAGTTTTTCTCAGAAGACCCATGCCCCTGGTATCAAATCCAAATAGACAAAGAGGCCATTCATTCCTACATAAGCATCCCTACTAATCCCATATTGAGTTATATTAAAAATATATTATTTGATGTTGCTTTTAATTGTATTTATTTGTATGTATATATTGTATTATGTATTTAATTGTATTTAATGTTTAACATCTCCATTACAATCATACTTGGCAATCACTGGCACCTTCATTGGTCTACCTAGTCATGGAAAACACTGCAGACAAAACTGCTGACCTGTATGTACCTAATCCAGATAGCACCCTGAAATTCAGATGGCAAATGAATCAGCCCCTATATTGGGCAGGACCCTGGATTCGGAAATTAAAGTAATTTTAAAGGCCACTTAATCCAACCTCACCATTTGGGAGAGGAGGAGGCCCAAAAAATGTTAAGTGACTTATGCAAAATCACTACAGATCAAGTAGCAGAAAGGGGAATTGACCCCAAGTATTCTGACTTCCTAAGTTCAAATCTGGCCTCCAATATTTATTAGCTGTAGGATCCTGGGCAAATTACGTAACCCTGTTTGCCTCAATTTCCTTCTTTGTAAAATAAACTGAAGAAGGAAATGACAAAATACTTAGAAAATCCCCCAATGGGGTCACAGAGTTGGACACAATTGAAAAATGCCAGAATGTCCTTCTGACTCAAATAGTATGCTTCTCCACTGTACTGCAATGCAGTTCTAAATTGTACAGTAGTTAGACTATTGTGTGGCTCTCTTTTCATAATTCTAAATTATAAGATACAGCTGTCAGACTCCAACACCAAATTTCATTAACAGGCCATTTCTGGTCGAGTATCATTCTCATTTTTTGCATGAGAAAAATGAGACTTGTAAGGAGCCTGTCCATGCTCACACAAGTAATTTCAGAAACAGGATCCAAATCCAGATCTCTCCTGACTCCAGAGTTTGCCCTTTTTTGACTCTTTCCCAGAATTCATAATTCTCACTAATCAGGATGCAGTGGTCTTTAGTTTCCTTTGTAAGCCTATGTATTTTAGTTTATGTATTTTAAAAGATTGTTCTAAAGAAAGGTCCAGTGGCTTCATGAGCTGTCCCGGGAGGTCTAGGACACACACATAAAAAGTTAAAAACTTTTTTATATATGGTGTTTCTTCATTAACTGGGTGATCTAGGTCAAGCTCCTTTACTTCCTGAACTTTTACTTTCTCCTCTCATGAGGTTCTTTTCACTTCTAGAAGTCTCTAATTTTATGAACTCTGAGGGTATAGGTTCCAGTATAGACTATCAAGTTCACTTATATACCCATAGGAGCTGTGATGTGAGCTCACCTTTCAGCTATTCTGGAGTATTACCTATGGACCTGGAGCTGAAGATAAAGGTGCACTAAGATATGGTCCCTGCCCTTAAAAAAGCAAAAACTAATTGGGGAAACCACACCAAACACATTAAACAGTAGAAGTAGAGCATAGCCCACAACAAATTTATTTTTTCTTTCTTTTTTTATTAAAGCTTTTTATTTACAAAACATACACATGGATAATTTTTCTACATTGACCCTTGCAAAGTCTTCTGTTCCAAATTATCCCCTCATTCTCCTCACCCTCTCCCCTAAATGACAGGTAGTCCAATACATGTTAAATATGTTAAAATATATGTTAAATCCTATATGTATATATATACACAGTTATCTTGCTGTACAAGAAAAATCAGATCAACAAGGAAAAAAACTGAGAAAGAAAACCAAATGTAAGCAAATATCACAACAGAAAGTGAAAATGCCATGTTATGTTCTACACTCAGTTCCCACAGTCCTCTCTCTGGGTGTAGATGGCTCTCTTCATCATTGAACAACTGGAATTGATTTGAATCATTTCATTGTTGAAGAGAGCCACGTCCATCAAAATTGATTGTCATATAGTCTTGTTGTTGCCATGTATAGTGATCTCCTGGTTCTGCTCATTTCCCTCAGCATCAGTTCATGTAAATCTCTCCAGGCCTCTCTGTATTCATCCTGCTGGTTGTTTCTTACAGAACAATAATATTCCATAGCACTCATAGACCATTACCTATTCAGCTATTCTCCAGTTGATGGACATCCATTCAGCTTCTAGTTTTCTGCCACTACAAAAAGAGCTGCCACAAACATTTTTGCACATGTGGGTCCCTTTCCCTTCTTTAAGATCTCTTTGAGATATAAGTCCTACTGGATCAAAGAGTATGTACAGTTTGATAACTTTTTGAGCGTAGTTCCAAATTGCTCTCCAAAATGATTGGATTCATTCACAGTTCCACCAATAATGTATCAGTGTCCCAGTTTTCCCGCATCCCTTCCAATGTTCATAATTATCTTTTCCTGCCATCTTAGCCAATCTGAGAGGTGTGTAGCCCACAACGAATTTCAAAACTATAAAGTTTTATAATTTCAATATTGGATTCTCCCTCCACTGAGCAGATCACAAACTTTCTGTAAGTTAGCAGACAGCTGAAAAATCCATCATCTTCTGATAAATGAGCCTCCTTGAAGTTAGTTTGGCTGGCTTTTAGACAAGAGACACAGTCCATTTTTGGGCCCATATTCAAAACTTTTCCAGGTGGCTGGACCTGCCAAAGCTTGTCTGGAGTAAAAGCCAGTTTTTGCACCAATATGAGATGCTATAGAGTAATTATTCCTAGCACTGCATTTGAGCTAAATTGACTGATACAGATGATAAGTGTTATAGGTGATCAAAGGTGAAAAGAGTGGAAAGAGAGTAGAGGAGAGGAAAGAATAGAGGAGAAAGAGAAAGAGACAGAGAGAGAAAGATAGACAGAGAGACAGAACCAGAGAACCAGAGAAAGAGACAGAGACAGAGAGAGAGATACAGGGAGACAGAAAGAGAAATAGAGGCCAAGAGCCAGAGAGAGTGTTTGGTAGTAGTCAGGAAAGGTTTCAAGGAGATGAACCTCAAAGGATGGTCAAGATGACAGTTGGAGAAAGGCAGGCCAGAAAGCAGAAAACCTAACATGAATGTCTTTAAGAGCTCTTTCCTGGGGCCTCATTTCTCTCTAGATCATCTCTCAATAATGCCATCAGTTCCAATGGATTCAGTGATCATCTCTATGCAAATAGTTCCCAAATCTATTTATCCAATCCTCATCTCACTTCCAATTTCCAGTCTTTTATCACCAACTGAGTATCTCTATCTATGTATCAACTGTCAGTATATTCAAAACAGAACTTGGTATCTTCCCCCACCTCCCTCAACCCTGTCCCTCCTCCAAACTTCCCCATATCTGTCAAAGATATTCTTCCAGTCATCTGGGTTCCCCTTTTTGACTCTTCCCTCTCCCTTACTTTCTGCCTTTGATCATTTGCCAAGTCCACAACATCTCTTTTATCCATCTTTTTCTCTTCATTCATATGACTTGGAAAATAGAGGAGATCCTGTTCAATACTCTGTGCTTCCAAAGGAACCAGGTGAACCATAACATCACAAAATTTAGAGCTTTGAGATCACCTGTTGCAATTCTCTCATTTTATACAGGCAGAAGGAAAGGCGTTTACTTATTCAGACATCATAATTAATAAGCATCACACTGTTTTCTCACTATTCCCCCCAAGGTACACAGCAGAAGAATATGTGGAGTGTGTGTGTGTGTGTGTGTGTGTGTGTGTGTGTGTGTGTGTGTATGTGTGTGGCTGTGGATGGATGGGGACCATGAGTTCCATCCTTATCTTTTTCCTGACTTAGGCAGTCCGTATGACAAAGAAGGTAAATTTTACAGCATATGAAAAGTGGCTTAGATTATGTAATTCTCTTTCCAAGGATTACTGGTCTTGGGGAGGTCTCCCTAACAGATCATGCATTCCCCCCACATTTTTCTAAACTCTGTGTCCCTACCCATACAAACTATGGGTCCTCCACCCTGTCTCTTGGTCCTGGTTTGACCCCACCCTTCCCCTACCCCCAAATAACACAGCAGCCATCCATTTCCCAAAGATATATTGACTGTGAATAACAGTGAGTGACTGAGCCGGGAGCGAGCTAGGGAGTGTTTACTTGCCCTCCTGGACAACCCGTTCCCTTTTCCATCTTCAAAGTCAGAACACCCCCCCCACTTTGTCCTGTCCTCCTTCCAGGGACACACCACCCTGTGGGCTGCTTCTTGGAGCCGGTTATGCTGTTCCACGTTCCTGACTTAGGCAATGCATTCTTGCAGACCTGACACACATCACAGTGGAGGACAGAGCTGGCTCCCTCCTTCTCCTCCCCACCCATCACATCACTATTTCGGCACAGGGCCACAGGCCAGGCAATAGTGTCAGAGCAGCGCCTGTCCCTTGATAAGCCCATAGGCTCAGTCTGAAGCTCTTGGTGGTGCTCATGATGAGGATGACATCAGATTTCATCCTTCCAAAAGCCAGCTTGAACATCTCCCCTAATTAAGGTAGTCTTCAGTGTTAACCCTTCTCCAAGGCCTACTGTATCTAAATCTCTCTTTTTTGATAGGGGGAATGGGGCAGGGGACAAGGGTGAAGCAGGATGCACATAGTTCCACAATGGTGGAAAGTAAGGAAACTGGAAAGGTAGAAAAAGAGATGGACTACTAGGTGGCACTGGATATAATGCTGAGCCTAAAGTCAGGAACACTCATCTTCCTGAGTTTAAATCTGACCTCAGACATTTACTATCAGTTATTTCCTCATCTATAAAATGGACTAGAGAAGGAAATGGCAAACTGCTCCACTATCTTTGCCAGGAAAACACAAAAAATCAAATATGATTGGAAAATGACTGAACAACAAAGGTCATCAAGTCATCCCTAACATGGAAATATTCAACCCTTTGCCTCAACTTCTCCTTCTGTGCACTATTTGCAGGCACACACACAAATTGCTAATTGGTCATAATGATCATGTACACCCTCATTTGCAAAATGTATGAGTTGGACTTCTCTCTAAGGATTTTTACAGGTATAAAAAACTAAAAATGTATTAATTGAGTATTTACTTATGGAGTCTATGCCATCCTAACTAGGCCATAAGCTCCTGGAGGACACGAAGCAAGTTGTACTACTCTCTGTAAAAGTGGTTGTGGACAATAATAGATGCTCAGTGAATGCTTAGAGAGCTAGAGCTGGAAAGATGGTTAGGGGTCCCCAAATCCCACCCCCTTAGATTAGGAACTTGACACCTAAGAGGTTCATTGATTTACCTAGTTATAATCAGACCTACAACTAGAACACAGACCTCTTAGATCTCCTTGTGAACGTTCCAATGTCCCAGTGACGTTTTGATTTGTTAAAATTATAAAAGCAAAGGGAGAGGCAACATGGCAGAGTGTATGAAATAGTCATCAAGAAGACTTGCTTTCAATTCTCTTTCATGATGTTTACTAGCCATGCTACCATAGGTAAGTGCTTTAAGCTCCCTAAGTCTTAGACACCTCTCTCTCAGATTCAAGTCATAATGTTGTAGAGAAGTGGGAAAACTGGGACACTGATACATTGTTGGTAGAATTATGAACAGATCTAGCCATTCTGGAGAGCAATTTGGAACTGTGCTCAAAAAGTTATCAAACTGTGCATACCCTTTGACCCAGCAGTGTTACTACTGGGCTTATATCCCAAAGAGATCTTAAAGGAGGGAAAGGGACCCACATATGCAGACATTTTGTTAGCAGCCCTCTTTGTGGTGGCCAGAAACAGGAAACTGAGTGGATGCCCATCACTTGGAGAATGGCTGAATAAGTTATGGTATATGAATGTTATGGAATATTATTGTTCTGTTAGAAACGACCAGCAGGATGATTTCAGAGAGGCCTGGAAAGACTTACATGAACTGATGCTGAGTGAAATGAGCAGGACCAGGAGATCACTATACATGGCAACAGCAAGATTATATGATGATGGACGTGGCTCTTTCCATCAATGAGATGATTCAGGCCATTTCCAATGATCTTGTGATGAAGAGAGCCAACTATACCCAGAGAGAGAACTGGGAACTGAGTGTGGATCACAACATAGCATTCTCACTCTTTCTGCTGTTGCTTGTTTGCATTTTGTTTTCTTACTCATTTTCTTTCCTTTTTTATCTGATTTTCTTGTGCAGCAAGATAATTATATAAATATGTTTACTTATATTGGATTTAACATATATTTTAACATGTAAAAAAAGATACCAGGTCATGAATGTTTTGCTATAGTGCGTATGGGGAACACACAGATACAATTA
Organism: Sminthopsis crassicaudata; assembly: GCF_048593235.1. Taxonomy (NCBI): domain Eukaryota; kingdom Metazoa; phylum Chordata; class Mammalia; order Dasyuromorphia; family Dasyuridae; genus Sminthopsis; species Sminthopsis crassicaudata. Next base: position 64,482,562 of record NC_133619.1, on the reverse strand, counting down.
CAAATCCAAGATGGCTTGAAGTAGTAATAGAATTATAAAAGATTAAAGCTATAGGAGACATTAACAATCTAGTGTGATTCTCTCAAACATGATTACCAAGATGATAGTGATGGCTCCAAGAGTCAAACTGTGTGATGACTGATTTCTGTCCAGAGAATATCCCTGCTCCCCTGGAAAAAAAGTTTTAAATTGTACTATTCGTTAGAGTTCTAAACAAACACATGTAGGAACAAGAAGCATGGATCCTTTTGTACCTGGATTCTATTCCTAAAACTGAGAAGAAAATCATTCATTCATTCTTTTTTCTTTAGATACTAGGGCAATTTCCATTTCTAGCAAATTTTACTTTCTCAGCCCGAATCAAAACTTACTGGAGTTCATATTTAAGACGCTTACATCTTTCCTCTCCTAAAAGGGAGGAGGGGGGAAATGTGTTTTCCTTGGCTGTTACAGTACCATAGGAACAGAATGAGATAATTCCCAGATTCATAGATTTAGACCTAGAAAAGACCTTTCGTCCTTTAGGCCAGCCCCCCCCCCATTTTACAGATGAGGAAATTAATTTCCCAGGAGTTTAATGACTTGCCAAAGTCCACATAGGGAGTGAGCATCAGGTGCAGAATCAGAACCCAATTCTTCTGGCTTCAAATTCAGCATTCTTTCCACTGAACCATGCTACCTTCTGTCCCCTTAGTCCAAGCTTGGGCTGGCCTCATTCATTTTTTAATATTTTTTCCAATTATGTGTAAAAACAATGTTTAACATGGCTGGCTTCATCCTAAAGTAGTCCAAAGTTGAAGGACTGAGATAATTTGTACTAAGTTAATAAAAGCAAGTCTGTTCTAATCTCCCCTACTCCTTAGTCTGTTAGCAGAAGGACTATCTCAACTTCCCCTGATTATTATGGGGCATCTACACTGTTTTCTTTTGCCATTTGCTAATCTAGTGACTTAGCCTTCTGGGGTCATCTGATGGTCTGTTTGCCACCATCTATTTGGGTATAATAAGCAACAAACTATTTCCTTACAAGGAAGAGCTAAAACTTTTTTGACCCACATTGTTTAAAGTCTTACAAATTATATCTAGCAATAAGACAATGTTAGGTTAAGACAAAGTTTATCCTTTTGATTCTCTTTTCCTAGTGCTAATCAAAGTCCTTGGTTCTAATTAATTATCTGACTTGAGGTTAGAAATTACTTTATAATTTCTGTCAAATCCATTTGTCAGCCTCCGTGACATCAAACCATTTAGGGGATCTTCTTTCCAGCAAACCGTAAGGAAGTTGTCTGAGCCTAAGACTTTAGGGTTCCCATAATGCTTCTGGATAGGACATGCATATCAATCTCTGAATAAAAACAAAAAGGCTAAATAAACCAGTGAGGACTCTGCATTATTTCATTCCCTCTGCCTCTAATCCCCGCCAGGACAAAAATCTGGTCTTTCTTTAGTAACCTCCTTTGGCACATTGCCACTTCCTGGCCCTGGAAGAATTTACAGAGTTAGTGTGCTTGAGGGGACCCTTCTCTCATAGTAGTAATGATCAAGAGAACATGAGGTGGCCCATAATCAGAGCATCACTCACACAAATTATTATCCATCAGGGACCAGTGGTGACCCATTACAACTGTCGGTATATTGAGCCTTGGATGTTATTATCCCAAGCGGACAAACAGGGATTTGATAGGAGTTAAAAAGTAATTTCTAACCTCAGGTCAAATAAGTTAACCAGAACCAGGAACTTTGATTGATACTAGGAAAAGAGAGTCAAAAGGGTATACTTTGTCTTAGCCTAATGTTGTCTTATGGATAAATATAGTTTATATGAACTTAGGCAGTATGAGTCAAAAGCCCACTGACAGGTTGAGCAATTTTCTCACAGTACCAAAGTAAATTATTAACAAAAGAGGAAATGGAAACTATATGGCTCTCTAGTGCCTTGACCAGAAGTGTGCAGAAGATAGGTCAAATCTGCTTGTTTTTTGTTTTGTTTTGTTTTGTTTTGTTTCCTGGGGCTGAGGTTAAGTGACTTGCCCAGGGTCACACAGCTAGGAAATGTTAAGTGTCTGAGACCACATTTGAACTCCGGTCCTCCTGAATTCAAGGCTGGTGCTCTATCCACTGTGCCACCTAGCTGCCCCAGTCAAATCTGCTTGTGAGAGCCAATTTTTAAAGTTTCACTATTTGTTTCTTCAAAATCAGGCTTGATTTGCTGTTTTCTTGATGGTCTAGACTTAAGAATAAAGTAGCTTAATAAGATGGCTTAAACTAAAAACTATGGTGTATATGTTGGTTGTTTGTTTTTTTTCCCCAGACATCCTGGTTGTTAAAAATTTAACAATGTATCCCTGTATTGCTCTATAAACATTGCTTGAGCTCAGCAGGAATTGTAGTCAAGGTTCAAGAAATGAAGTCATCACCAGACTGGGGACTGAAGGATAACAATAATAATGATAATAGTAATAATAATGATAATGGACATTTATAGAAAGATTTATGCTTTGCATTTATCATCTCCTTTGAGTAATCCAATTTTGGGGCAGCTAGATGGCATAGTGTCAAGAAGTCAAGAAGTCAAGTCAAGTCAAGTCAAGAAGACCCGAGTTCAAATCTAGTCAATAGCTAGTTACTGAGCAAGTAACTTTTTCTTTGCCTCATTTTTCTCAACTGAAAAATGGGAGTAAGAATAGCACTTATCTCCCAGGGTAGTTGTCAGACTCAAATGAGATAACAATCATAAAGCCTTTAGCACAATTCCTGGACTATAGCAGGCACTAGAATAATAGATAGGATGCTGGTGATGGGGATGATGATGATATCTACAAACTAAAACCAGCAAATGATCTAATTCATTATGTGAGAAAATTCACATGAGAGAAAATAGATGGAAATGGGAGGCTAAAAAATAGACTTTTTTTACCATCATGTAAACCAAACAACCAGTTGTTAATTTAGCCAAATACTTGACTGCCTGAATTTAAGGGAACAGGCATCTGAGTGGTTCATATACAGAGCCAGGAACTTGGCTGATGTCTGGCATATATCCCAAATACTGACCCTGCAGATCATTTCTTCTTGTTCTTTTCTCGGAGAAGTTGGAGAAGATTTGTTTGCTCTCTTTTATACCTCTTCAAAATCACTACTTCCCCTATGATACCTGTAGCCTTGTCCTCTCCTCAAGTCTTTAAACTTCTAGGGTGAATGGATCTACTTCCTAAACTTTTTTCACAAATCCTATTTTTGTTTCCTTCTTTGATCTCCATCTGTATTTTCCTTGTTCCTCACTGAGGAGCCAAATTTCAACTTCATTATGTAGTAACTATGTAACTTTAGAAAATAACAAACTTGAGCCTCAGTTTCCAATTGTGGATAATAATATCTGCCCTCCTTTCATTTGCCACCAGAGGATCTTCTTGGTTTCAACTCCATCCTCACTTTGTATCCTGCCCAGAATAAACTCAGCAAAAATTGATCATCATGGATCTCATCAGTTACTTCTGCCTCTCTGATTGAAGGCTATTCCTCCCTTTATGGAGCATTAAAACCCCCAAACTTGGAACAATGACTTGCTCAACTTAATTTGAGCTCTACCATCATCTGGAGGATCCCCCCACCCCAGGAACCCTCTGCCATTTCTCCCTTCTTTTCAGCTTCCCTTTTTGTATTGTTTTCTCCCATTGGCTCCTTGAGGGAAATAATTTTTTCTTATTTGTAACTGCAGTACTTAGCATAATGCCTGGTGCATAGTAGGTGCTTAATTAATATTTGATGCAGAATATCATATATTTCCCTGAAAGGGTTATGGGGGTTTTTTAATCTATAGAAAAGAAGAAAGGGAAGGGGAAGAGAATAGAGAGAAGCCAATTGTTTCAATGTGATTGAATGCCAGTTACACAGAATGCTCTATATTAGATATTCTCTTCTCCTTAAGTTTTTAAGACATCACTGTCTCTTCGTTTTTGTTTTGTTTTTTTACCTCCTCCTTCTACTGCTCCTTCTCAGTTTCCTTTTCTGTATCTTCATTCAGATCCTGCCCTCTGACCCTAAGGGTCCCACAGGGTTTTTCCCCAGGCCCTTTCTTTTCTCCTTTTTATTTTTTTACCATCCTTTTTTAGGCATGCAGAAATGGTGTGCAGGATCTACTAGGCATTATTGCTATACAAATGTATAAAGGCAGGAGGTTACTATTGTCTACATGTACAAAAAATAGCAAGTAAGCCAGTTGGGAGATGTAAAATGTGTTAAGGAAGAGTAAGAAGAGAATGTCTGTGTTTCCCATTCTCAATGATTCAGGGTCTAGATATCTATTTATTCAAGTTCCTTGCTTCTCCCATTTCTCCTAATTTGATCAGTTTCTCAGAATTTCAGAAGTTGGCTATGTGATGAAGTTGGAACTCAGTGTGTAGTCAAATCCTTTTTTTTTTTTTTTGGTATTTAAACCGAGGTTAACTGAGACAAGTAGGATTCAAAACAAATGATCATCTATTATTGTTACTATTAGCATCCCTGTTTCTTAAGTCACCTCCCACTCCTCTCAACCATGGAAAATTGTAAGTTGGCTATATGGAGCTGGTTCTGCCTCAGCTTGCAGGCAAGTACCTGTCTGTGGGACAAACAGAAGACTCCAGTTTCAAGGGCTGTCAATTGGAAAGCCAATCCACTTGTTAAGAAGGATGGAAAAAGCGTCTAAACAATGTGCAGCTAACCGTGAAGGCCCCGGCATGCAAGGAAATTCTAATGTTACAAAGATTTTTAGAAAACTGTTTGCGTGGGGGGCTCCGAGTAATAGAGGTCAGGGTCAGTTTGTTCCTGCTGGAAGAACTTGGATGGGAGACAGTTCCCTTTCTCGATCCCAGCCACAGATACTAACTGGAACTTAAGAGCCCACCCTGTAGCATAGGACATAGCATTGGGTAGTATCCTTTCACAGAATTCCCCATTCATCCCCTCCCACCTCCTTTTCCATCACAATACAGGAAAGTAAATTCAGTTCTTTCAGTTCAGTTCTTTCATCAGGTCTTTGGGAATTTAATGTAACTTTCCAGGACTGAGTGGCAAGGAAGGAAGGAAAGAAGGAAAGAAGGAAGAAAGGAAGGAAGGAAGAAAGGAAGGAAGGAAGGAAGGAAGGAAGGAAGGAAGGAAGGAAGGAAGGAAGGAAGGAAGGAAGGAAGGAAGGAAGGAAGGAAGGAAGGAAGGAAGGAAGGAAGGAAGGAAGGAAGGAAGGAAGGAAGGAAGGAGGGAAGGGAAGGGAAGGAAGGAAAGGGAAGGGAAGGGAAGGGAAGGAAAGGGAAGGGAAGGGAAGGAAGGGAAGGAAGGGAAGGGAAGGAAGGGAAGGGAAGGAGGGAGAGAGGGAGGGAGGGAGAAAAGGATGGAGGGAAGGAGGGAGGGAGGGAGGAAGGGAGGGAAGGAAGGAGGGAAGAAGGGAGGGAGGGAAGGAGGGAGGAAGAGAGGGAGGAGGGAAGAAAGGAGGGAGGGAGGGAGGAAAGGGAAGAAGGAAGGAAGGAAGGAAGGAAGGAAGGAAGGAAGGAAGGAAGGAAGGAAGGAAGGAAGGAAGGAAGGAAGGAAGGAAGGAGGAGAGAGGGAAGGAGGGAGGAGGGAAGGGGAGAGAGAGAAGAAATTAATTTTAAAATTTCACCTTAGCCTATCTCATAACTCCTCTAAGCTTTCTTATATGCAGAGTATCTAGCTTTCTTCAAAGACATGAAGTGGGACTGCATCATAAATAGTTTTTTGATGTCTTGACTGAATCAAATTGGAGAAATCATGACCTTTTCCATAATCAGTCTGAGAAGATGTATTTTAAGAAATCCCATCCAAAAATTATATTAAAGACTTACTCCTTAATAACTGACATTTAAACATCAGCTTGTGAAAGGCAAAGGCACAAACTTTCCCCCAAGTCTATCTAAAAGATCATAGAATTCAGAGCTGAAAAGGACCTTAGAGGTTGTTTAGTCCCTCACATTCCCCCCCTTTTATTGATAAAGAAATTGAAACCCAGAGAACTTGAGATATAGTTTACAAATCTGAAATAGAAACATCAGTCTTGAATGTAAATATAATAAATCAAATTTAAATATAAATATAATAAATCTTCTAGCTACTCTCTTCTTGGATTCCTAATTAGACTCCCTAGCCAAGCTCATGATCTGATTCCCTAGTGAGTCTCCTTGCCCTAATCATGTTCATAAGTAAGTAGCAAAATCAGATTCAGATTCTAGTGCTCTTTACTCTATTTAAGCTAAAGAAAATGACTAGGTTCAAAGAAGGAAATTTAAAGCAACATCCTCACCTGGTTGGTTGAGAACTCTAGTCATTGAGTTTCAGTTCCTAGCTTCATCCCTAACCATTCTCCATTCCCCCAAACAAACTTAATTAGGTGACAATTCCTTCTTATATATCACTAGAGAAAAATTCTTTTGTGCCCCTATTGTGATATCTCATAACTATAGTTATTCCAGGAATGATGGTGCAATGGATAGAGTGTGAAATATTCCGTCAGATCATCTGAATTCAAAGTCCAAGTCTACCGCCTTATTTGTATAATCTTAAGTAAGTCACTTGTGCCTACAAACCTCAGTTCTTGCCAGTAAAAGGTGAAAGAGAGTCAAATTAGACAACGTCTAAAGTACCTTCTAGCTCTCGATCCAGGATCCTTTTGGTTTTTCTCATTTGCTCTTATAGGTATCAGCTCTATTTATTCAGCTCTTCATGTAAGATGGCAAAGAGTCATCATGGTTCCCCTGAGTCTCCTGAGAAAGTCTGAAAGATGTGCATTTGGTGTCTCCTTTTGGCATCTCTTTGCCTATCCTTCTACTTCTTTTTTGACTCTCTTAAAGGCTTTTTCCCCAGGCCTTCTTTCAATCTCAATCCATTCTCCCTATCCTTCCCATCTAGTTTGAAGCCCACAACTTCAAGGAGGCTACAAATTATCTAAGGAAGGCAAAATCAAGGCTCTCTGCTCACAGCCTGGTCTAGAAGGTTTCTAAAGTCCATCTGATGTATATGAGAGTTGTTATAGAGCCAGACAAACAAAATCCCCCTTTCTATTCCTGGGCCCTATCCCCACCATGGCTTTTTCAATCTGTCTTGAAGAGAGATACCAGATTCCAGAATAAGGAAGCTTCTTCCAGCTTCAAGCCCTAAATTCCATCTCTGTCTCCTTCTCTGACCTCCCTTAGATAGTAAAGCTCTCTGCTAATACACTGGTGTGCAAGAACTGATTCCAGAGCCCCTCTGAATATGGGCTTGGCTGAAGGAAGAGAGTGGGGGTGGGGAGATGTCTGGTGCAGTGGGAAATTCATTGAACTTGGGAGGAGGAGGGAATGTCAAGAAGGACTGAGAATGGATTTCCACCAGGAATTTTCCCCAACTGTTTGGTTAGACTTGTTCCAAGTTTGCATCTATTTTTCTGATAGCATCTCAACATTATTGTTTCATTTCAAAAGCTATAGTCAGCAAAGGTAGAATCATGAGAACATAGAGACAAGATCAAGAATTCTTCTTTTTCTTTTCCCAGCATCCAAGCCTTTGTCTACCCAGTATCATTACAATTCCACTTATCTTCCACACTAAGCCAAAAAAAAAAAAAAAAAAAAAAAAAGATGAGTGCGGGGTGAAGAATATGGGTTCTTTCTTTTCCAGCTCCACCTATCTTGTTCTTCCCTCATTGTCCTTATCTCTCATGCACCTCATTCCTCCAACCCTGCCCTCCATGACTTCTAGCTTCATTAACCAAAGAGTTCACAAGTTAGTTTTCCTGTTTCAAAACCAGGGATCCAAAAACCTGCACCACCCTGCAGCCCTTGCCAGAGAAAGACCACACAGCATTCTGTGCAGGGTTCAGGGTCACAGTGCCAGGAGCATGTCCATGCTAACATTCCCCACCCCCACTCCACCATTCCATTACATTCATCTTTTAAGACTTTTATGGTTGATGTTTATCATTTTTCTAACAATTTAATTTCTGGGGCTCAGCAAGTTTATTTGTTTTGCTCTGATGTATCCCAATTGTACTGCCCTCTCAGTTAACTCTTTGATGGAGTTTTGGTTTTTAGCTAGCTCTGTTCGTGTGTGTGTGTTGAAGAATAGAGATGGAGAAAGAGGTTCTTTTTCTCCTTCCTCCTGTGACTATTCTCTAAAGCAAAACTAAAAATATTTCCCTCTACCAGTGACAATTCCTTTGTCATTCTGCCTTTGTAGTTTGCCTCTAAACAATCAATTTCTGATTGACTATCTAAACAAATGGAAGAGAACGATGATACAAAGTGATGATTAACCAAAAAATCCTTTCTCCTTGAAATGTAGTCAGACACAGGCTGTACTTCCTCCAATTCAGATTTGCTTTGAACTAGTTGTGTGATTTAGGACAAGTCTCTTTAAGGGCTTCTCCAAGTCACAAGTAAAAGGAGCAAAGATCTAGAACTGGAGTAATCTTTGTTAATACTTTGTTGCTCCCATTTATGTGGGACAAAACCTGTAAGGGGAATAAATAATTTTACCTACTTCTTACAGCTAAGAAAAATGAAATCCAGAAAGTGCAATGATTTGCTCCAGGAACCTATGGCTAACAAGTCAAAGAGGCATAAGGAGAAGAGATGTTGTATGAGTCTGCTCTTAGAACCTGGCTAAGGAGGGTACAGATGAGTCCAGTAGACTTCAACTTAAATTATTGGGTAGGAAAGCAGGAGAAAGCTATCCCAAAATCACTTTGTAAGTTAGATGTCAGAGACCCAGAATGTGTTTTTATCCATTAGAATTAGCTTGTTTGTACATAATTGCATATATGTTGTCTGATTCATTAGTTTGGAAGCTTCTCAAGGGTGAAGGCTATCTTTTGTCTTTTTTGTCCCCAATGTTCACATAGTAGGCACTTAAATAAATGTTTATAATTGACTTAAGATGCTCCAAGTAAACAAGATATATAGCTGAAATATTTTAATAGTATTATGCTTTATAGTATTAAGATTATAGAAAACAATATAGCCTTGAAATGTCCAAATTAAACAAAAGATAAAATAATAATATTAAGAAATAGGGGTGTGTGTGTGTTTGTGTGTGTGTGTTTTGTACATCATTGAATTCTACTGGAATGGGGTTAGATTAATGGCTTCTCATCTAAGATTATCTTGGACCCATTTTCTATGTATCTTGAAATGTATATTTTGTCTCTCCCATTAGAACTCAGAAAATGACCATAATCCATCTACTGAAAAACAAAAAACAAATATATTCTTAATACTGATTCTAATTTTGAGCTCTTAAACCCAGAAAATTCAATCAGAGGACTCAGGCAATTAAGAAAATGGTAAAACTATATTGAAAAACTCACATAGCTTGAGGTACAATGTAAATATAAGGTCAGTTTTAATAGTATTAAATGTAATAAGCTTCATGTAACCCAAGATTCTTTATTAAGCATCTCTTTCCAAAAGAACACCAGTCTAGAACTAGAGAATTGAATTTGGTGTGAAAAATTTCATCCCCATCAGTTACAATGGAGTAACCCTTCCTCCAACCTATAAAATGACTATAACACTAATTATTTACTTTATTTGACAATCCACTGAGATAATTGGAGGAAAGTAGGTAACACCATGATTTTAATGCTGCACTTGGAAATTAAGAAGATTTATTCAAATCATGTTTCATAGAGTGCAGTATGAGCCCAGGCAAGTCAGTCAAAGTATTCCTATCCTCAGTCAACTCATCTGTGAAATGGGGAAAAAATACCAATTCCCTCCCAAAATTGTTGTGAGGATCGAATGAGATAGCACTTATAGATCATTTAGCAAGGTCCCAATAGAGTTAGCGATTATTATTGTTAGTAACAACATGATGGTAATAACCTCCTCCTTCCCACTGTGATACAGACAGTGTCCCCAGTTATATAAAAGTACTGTGGTGATATTACCCAAACTAGCCAAACATAGGACTCGGCCAAAACACTCAGATTTCTGTGGCCACTGTGAAGGCTCACTAGAAGCAGTATTTATGTTCACAAGGAAATGTCTTCAAAACTCTAGCAAGACCTCTAGGACTTCTGAAAGGTCTTACAAAACTCTGTTTAGACAAGTTAGATCTAAATGAATTGGAAACATCTAAGTTGCATTTCCCTGAGGGAGAAAAACGATCTTTCGCCCCTGGTTCAAGCCATATGTTTGAGATGTGGATTGGAGATCATACAAGAACACGGGATGCTGATACAAAGCACCAAATATGTTCCCCACTATATCCAACAACTTATCTACACAAGAAGGTTGCAAGAGAGTCATGGCCACCAGATGTCACTGAAGGTGAGAGCTGGCCCCTCGTTCCATCAAATTCTGGTGGTGTCCCCTTGCCAATTACAAATAGAACAGGGGATTCTAGCTAGAGGTTCAAGATAGACATCTCAAGGGCTGGTTTGCCCTCAGTGGTCCTTGCTTCCCTAAGGTCCCCAATTTTGCAGATGCTTGAGTAGCACAGTTCCCAAAAGAAGGGAACAATAAAAGCATCTGGTTTGTAAGTATTTCATCATGGTGGAAGTGGGTCTGCTTGTTGGTTCAAAGACAAATGAAACAGCATCTAAATAATGAAAGGAAAAATAAGCAAGCCATTTTTCAAGACTTCCTAGAACATGAATAAATTAGCAAATTTCATGACAGCTGGTAAGTCCAGCAGCTCTTCCCCATAGCCTCCCTGACTTCCTTTCATCCATGACAGCTTTCGCGCTTTCTTAACCTAATTCTCAAATCAGGATCTCAATATCTTTTGTTATCTTAGACTTCAACTAACCTCACCATCCCATCCACAAACTCACTCTTACACTTGTCTTCTCATCTCCCTCTCCCTCTCCTGTTCTCTTAAGATTTGCCCAGGTTATCACACAAATAACTTCCTTCTTTTCACTTGCTGAAATCTGTCTTTTCAGTTCCATAAAGAATTTTGAAATGCATCTCTTTCATGAAAAAAAAAAAAAGATTTGTATTCTGCAGGAATCCAATGCCATGAAAGAGATATAGAGTTAATTAAAAAATATTCAAGGTAAAGTACTATGGAATTTTTCATACTAAGATCCTTATAACATCAGTGATGATATTGTGGACTAAGCCTAAATTTGACTTTCAAAATTCATTTTGTATAAAATGCAGCAATCACTCTTGAACCACAAAAATTAATTACAATTTTTTTTGCTATTTAAGGTTAAGAATATTCTAGAATAAAGGGATCTTTTCTCATGTCCTGAACTAAAGAAAGCAATTAAAACTCAGGAAAACATTTCTGATTTCTTTCTTTGCCCCCAGATCACTTCTTTTACAAGGCCAGCTATCATGTGAGCAAAGCACTAAGGGGAGCTATGCTTAAAGGTGAAAGATTGATAGCACTATATAACATCCATGTAATGGGTGAAAATGATATTTATAAATACTTTGCTCTTCTCCAGACAAGATAACTCAAGCTATTAAGGATAAAGCTGTGGCTGAATATGATAAGAGGCTGGCTAGCATCCTAAAGTCAAAGCTAAGTAAGAAGAATATGTTCTAAGGAATACTTGTATAATATAAATAATGTATAATACAAAATGTACATTTTGGAAATTGTAAAATGAATCATAGCAAAATGATAGCAAATCATAGTAAAATTCATTATAATGAAAGACAGGGCCTATTGCTTTAAGACAGGTATACAACAAATCTTATTTCCTTTATAAAAATATGGGGAAAGACGGATAAATGTTCTCAAAATCCAAGACAAACCAGTCAAAAACCTGGAGAAATACTTTCAGAATAAGCAGATTGAACTGCAATGAGCAATGGTTGAAGCTGATAACATATATACATACATACATACATACATATATATATATATATATATATATATACATATATATATATATATATATCAATGGATTTCACAAATATCACTGAAAGTGGTTCACTCCCAAATGGAGCCTATGAAACAGTTAAGATCCAAACCTTAATCAAAAGAGCTTCCACAGGCAACATCTGCATGAACCCAGCCAATAATATGCCAAGAAACACCAAATAAATGGCTGACTCATGAGAATTTGTTTATGGAAAAGGAGGCGTTTGTGATAGCAACACAGGACTAGGTCATCACCACCAAAAATTACAGAAGCGTTCTCAGAAAGCTCAGAATTAGTGATGAATGCAGTTATATAAGGAAATGGTGATGATAGCATAGCACATCACTACAGACTATAAAAATCAAGGACTACTGAATACCTAGCAAGATAGTAGCTGGTGGCTAAAATCAAATTTCAGAAGCTTTCTAACTTTTATGGACTCGTTTCATGTTCAATCATATCTAATTCTTCATGATACCATTTGGTTCATTGTACAGATGGGAAAACTGAGGTAATTAGAGTTGAGTGACTTGCCTAGGGTCAATTTGTCCGAAGTCAGATTTAAACTGAAAATTATGAGTCTTCCTGACTCCAGACCTTATGCTCTATCCCCTGCACCACCTAGCTGCTCTCCTTTATGGATTAGCAGACAGCAAATTATAATGATACACATACAGACCTCAAAATACCCTTGGGAATTTAACCAATAAATTGTCCTTGAACCAGAGAATTATCACAGAACAAACTTGCCCACAATTACCCAGACACAACATTGAACCACAAAAACTTAACAACCATTTTAATAGATGTTGCCATATCAAATACTTCTAATCTTCAAGTTGTTTTCAACATTTAGAGACATAGCAGAAAAAATCAAAATCATGTGGAAACAAGATGAGGTACATAGCATTCCTGTCATCCTGTCTGCTTCTGGAGTTGTACCAAGGATGCTTTCAGTGAGCTGAAGGAAGACGGGCTTATGTGCTAATACCCATCTTGTGAGCATGGCTATATCTAGTTCTAAATTGAGAGTTCATTAACTTTTAAAAATATTTTTATAACTGTATTCCAACATAATTGATTTCTTTGGCAATCCTGTATATTTTATGCATTTAAAAATAACATACAGAGAAGGGTCCAGACATTTTGCCAAAAGGGTTCATAAGACAAGATTAAAAACTCCCGTAACAAGGTTGTAATAACCTAAGAACCTGTCCTATCTAAATCCCAAAGCATCACAGCATACTTGGTAGGTATTTGATGAATGAATGTTCATTAAATTGATTTAACTTCAATGTAGATTTCAGTGAGACAAAAGAAAATGTATTAATAATTAAAGTTATCCCAAATGGAATCCAAGGGAAGGCCTTAAAAGATAATGAGTTCCCCATCACTAGAGGTCTTTAAGCAGAATCTACATAACAGTGTGCCAATCATATTGTTATTCAAATATCAGTCAAACTGAATGACCTCTGATTTGTCCTTCCAGTTCTGAAATTCAGTAATTTTATGAAATGATTTGGCAAAGTCTCTCTTGCTGATCTCATGAGCAAGTTGTAAACATGTGACCAGGTCATAATGGTACAGATCAGTGAATTTAGAAATAGTAAGAAGAATGATTATTATCAACTTAAAAAGGAATTCTACCCCAAAGTTGCTAGGGAAATGAGGGAGGGATCTGTTCTTGTTATTATTTGTTTAGTCACGTACTATTAACATTTTTATCAATCGGTAATTTATACACAGCTGGGACAACAAATTTTCAGAGCTAAAAGTGGGAATTAACACAAAGAATATCAGGAGTGGGATCCCAAAAGATCTTGATAGATGAGACTGTATAAGATCAAATCTAATGAAATCTAATCTAATAGAGGTCAACAGAAAGTCTTTTATGACCTTACTATGACTTTTAAAAGGTCAGCCTCACAAATATGTGATAGAGACAATATGGCTATATAGCAGTTAGTCTGAAAAAAAGATTTGTGAGATTTTAATGAACTTCAATCTCAACATGAATTGACAATATGATATGTCAGCCAAAAGTAAAAGCTAATGAAATCCCTGGCTGCATTTAGAGAGGCACAGTGTTCAAAACTAGGGAGGTTTTCCATTGTGGGAGGAAGTCCTCCGCCCCAGTCAGAGCACATCTGGCGTATTGTATGCAGTGCTGGATGCAGATGCCAGCTCGGGGGAAGCTGGAAAGGGTCCAGAGGTAGGCAATCGGGATGGTCCAGGGCCAGAGGAAGGTCAAGAGCCCAAAGAGAGCCAGTTGACAAAATTGAGGATGTCTAACCTGAAGGAAAAAAAGACTTAAGGGGGGAAGTGATATTTCTACAAGTGTTTGAAGGATTGTCAACTGTCATGTGGAAAAGTGATTGGACCGGATCTACCTAACCCTAGAGGGCAGGACAAGGAGATATGGCAAAAGTTGTAGAGACAGATTTCAGCTCAATAGAAGGAAAAGCTTTCTAATAATCAGAGCTATCCAAAAATGGATTGGGTTATCATGGGAGATCACTGAAGATCTTCAAGTCAAAGCTAGTTAATAAAGTCAATAGTTAATAAATATTTATTAAGCACCAACTATGTGCCAGATATTGGAATATTCAAACATTAGTCAGGATTACTAAACAGCACATTTCATTTGAATCATGCATCTTCCATTGGAACTCTTTTCCATATCATTTCATCCCCACTTTTTTTCCTAATGCCTCAGAGATCTCTACCTCTTACGCACTGATTTATTCCCAAGGTCATCACATTGTATTTCTCTTCTTAAATCTCTTAAAGTAAAAAAATAAATGGCCAAAAAAAAGCCACATGTAGACTGAGGAAAGTGCATGAATGGTCTTTTTAGAAGACAGAAAATAGTAAATTTCATCTTTTCAGAGATTTGTGAGTTCGTTTTGTTTTGTGTCTTTTTAATATGGTTATTTGAGTATGTTTATCCCTCCCTACTAAATTGTAAGCTCTTTAAGGAAGTTGTAGAAATATGCAAATATCAAATATAATTCATTGTTGTTGCTAAGCACAAACTCTAATACCAATGAATTAAATGGTGATCTGAAACCAATTCTGTTCTATTACATTTGACAAATATGCATTATGTACCTAGTATAGGACAAGGTCTGGGCTAAACCTAGCATCTATTAAAAAAAACTTTTTAATTTTGTATGAATCAATGTTGTTTCTGGGTAATTGTGGGCAACATTTTGGTTTAGCCAAATGCTCTGGGTTAGCTGCACTGTGGTGGGGAGTATATCAGTTTGGAAGGACATGGAGTTAAATCTCAGTTCTCCTATTTATTATCTATATAAGTACTTTTTAAGGCCTCAGTTTCCCCATTTCTAAGATAATTTCAATCTCTCTTCCAATTCTGATTCTATAATTCAGAGTTTGACTCTCTTTATTAATCAATCAATCAATTAACCAACATACATTTATTAAACACCTACTATGTGTCTAGCAGGTAACTAAGTGGCACAGTGGATGGAGGGCTTGACCTATGGAGAGGAAGACGGATCATCCCAAGTCCAGTCTGGCCTCTGACACTTACTAGTTGTATGACCTTAGGCAGATCACTTTACCCTTTTTGCCTCAGTTTCCTTATCTGTAGAATAAGCTTGAGAAGGAAATGGCAAACCACTCCAGTATCTGCTAAGAAAACCCTAGTTAGGGTCAATCATGACTGAAAATGACTAAAAAAAACAACATGTGCTAGAGTCTGCACTAAGTGCTCATTCTCTGTTTCTGTCATTTTTATTCTCCCCAACACCATTCAAACGCATTTAAAGAGAAGAAACTCAAGACAGAAACAGATTTCAGTTTCTCCCATTAAAAGTTGTGGCAAAAGGTTAGAAAAGGGAGGAGAGAGGAACCATGGGCCAAATGGGTTTTTTTAATCTTCAAAATCAACTGCTACTGTATGCACCATGGAACTACTAAGCCACTAGCTTTTGGGGAATGCACTTTGGGGAACTAACAAACAGTTGTCTTTTTAATTCCAATTCTGTCATAAATGATCTTAGCAACTGGGAGCAGGATATTGAATTAGGAAAAACTTAAGTTTTAAGATTCATTAAAATGAGTCCAGCCCAACCTAGTTCTGAAGACAAGAATTCTTCCCTTTTTTTGTGACCTGGAGGCCTTTGGCAATCTGGTGAAATCTATGGATTCCTTCTCAGATTGATGTTTTAACTATATAAACTACACAGGATAAAAATAAATCAATTGCATTTAAATATAGTTATTAATTTGTTAAGTTCACAGACGTCATGAAGGTTCATAGTCTAGATTAATATGGAGAGAGATGAGGTAAGAAATTATTTCATACAACTCCCTCTGAATCTAAGGGTATGGTGAAATGACTGTAAAGTGAAGATGGGATGAGAGAAGTGATTTCTAAGGTCTTCTTTAATTCTTTAAATTTTTAATTTAATTCCTATATTTAAAGTATCTTCCAGCTCTGACATTTTATGTTCTAGCACACTACAGCTTATATGGTCTTGAGCCCTATATCCTATATTCCAAGGTTCTTTCCCAGTTCTGTTTCTCTTGCTACCCTGTGGCAGAGAAGTTGACCTTTCTCTCTTTGTCTCAGCCTCTCAATTTGAATTCAGCCAGAAACAGAGGAGGGAAGAAGGAAAGTGGGAAAGGGAGGATGGAGGAGGGAAGAGATAGCTCACTATGAAGAAATCTAAGGCAGTCAATTGGAGACAAACCCCCGAGCAAATAGCAATGGCCCTGAAAGCAGAAGGAAGCTCCCTCCTCATCCTTCCCTGGCAGCTGCCCTTGGGCTGGCAGCTCTGCTTCAGAAGCTCTGCGCC
Organism: Sminthopsis crassicaudata; assembly: GCF_048593235.1. Lineage (NCBI taxonomy): Eukaryota > Metazoa > Chordata > Mammalia > Dasyuromorphia > Dasyuridae > Sminthopsis > Sminthopsis crassicaudata. The sequence continues at coordinate 64,465,891 of NC_133619.1, read as the reverse complement.
AAGCAGTCCTGCTTGTCTCCCAGACCTGAGACAGTTAACGGCTGTGGTTTCTGTGGGAAAGCCCACGCCCCATACCCCAGTCCTTAAGCTAGGGATAAACCCAGCAAAACCCCCAATCAAAACCCGAATTAGGAATGAAATCCTGGGTGTGGGCTGCCCCAGGCGTTCCAGGCACTGAGCAGCAGCTGAAGCCTTTCCTTGCACAGACCAGGGTACAGGATTTACCTTGACCCTCTAAGACTTGGGGAGCTCTGGGCTATAAGGCTCCCACATTCCAGGCTGGGCTCCAGTCCAGGAAGATGGGGAGCCTGTGCCCCCTTACTGGAATTTTTACTTCCTCTCTCTTGTGTCATGGAATGATGAGAGGACTAAGAGTCAGGATATCTGGGTTCTAGTTTCTGTCTCTCAGGCCTAAATTTCCTCATCTGAAAAATGAGAATAATAATAGCAACCTCTCCTTTCCTTGAAGAGCTATTGTGAGAACCAAATGAAATAATGACTATTGAAGCAGTTGGAAAAGTACAAAAGAAGCAAATAAATATAAGATGTCCCTCCTCCCTGCTATCAGAAGCATCCCCCCCAACTAGAAAAAAACAACCAGTTGAAAAGCAAGGGGAAGAGTTTCAGGGAGGGAGCTTTGAGTTGCCATGGCTAATTTACCAGGCAAATAATAACACTTACAAAAAATGGAAAATGGACTTTGAGGCTACATCTTCACTACAACTTCAGCTGGCTTGTCCCTGCATTGCCCTGGAGTGGGGTGATGTCTGGAGATTGTCATCAAATACTGAGGATTTTGCTGGTTCCTTTCTCTTAAGAAAAGGGGCAGATATATGCAGCCTGGAGGGACCGAGGCCTGGAGTTTATTCCTGATGCTGACCCTAGATCTAGCCATGCAGAATTGGGATCTTTTGAACTGCTTTGTGAGTTGAGTTGTTGGAGGCTGTGCTTGGGGCTCAGCAGATCTGTACTCAATCACTTTGTTCCTTACAAAAAAACCACATGTTAGTTTTAAGACACGCCTCAAAAATGTGACCACGTGTCATTTTTGTTAATTAATGTATTCAAAGCCATCTATATTATAAATAATCTACATTATTTGGCTGACTCATTGGGTAGGCTCTCATCCTGAATTATAAAAGGCTGTATCTACAACACAGAACCAACCAGTTGAAAAGCAAAGATGGCAGCTGGCTTGTTATCTAGGAAGGTATAGAAAACAGGTTCTCTTTTAAACTTCAAGTTGATGGGAAGGAGGCTGAGAGAATATCAGATAAGGCACTAGATTTAGGAGATCTGGATCCCAGCTCAGATGTGTAACATTAAGCCACTCACTCCATCGTCATTTGTACATTTACAGGGTTTTATTAGATGATGTCCAAATTTAATCAGAAGTTCTTTAGATAAAAGGATATTGAATACATACTTTTAAAAATATAATGAAAGTAGCTACTCTCTAGAAATTTCTCTACAATAATCTCAATTCTAGTACTTTATTTTTTACTCTCTTCCATGTCTCTATACACAGTATTTTCTTCCCCATAAGAATGTAAACTCCATGTGGGCAGAAACTGTTTTTTTTCATCTTGTGTTTTTATTCTCAGGTTTTCCATACAATAAGCCCTAATAAATGCTGTAATGGCCAAGAGCTTTATACATAGTAACCTTAATAAATATTGATTGACTTGATTTATTGAGATCATGGCTTTTGCCAAAGAACATACCTGGTTTTGGAGTCAGAATAACTCCATGTTCCAGGATGATTCAAGGCAAGTCACTCAGACAGCCCTAAGATTGCAATTTAGATAAGTTGTCAATCTATATTGACTTTTCAAACCAAGAATTTCCTGTATTTCAAAACCAATGAGAGGAGACTGAGTTCTATCAGCAAAGTTGATATAGCCCAGTGAGTGCTTGACCAACAAATAGTGAAGACATCACACAAAAACACCTGCTAAAGAAACTGATCCTTTCTTCAGTTCTGGAGCCAGGCTCAGTTATAAGGAATGGGCAAGTCACATCAATTATAAGTTTTTAGTGGAAGTTATCTTCCGGAATCCTTCATAGTTATAGAAGATAGTCAAGGGGATAAAGTGACTTGGGAGTCAGAACAGAATTAAAAACCAGATGTCTTATCTCCTCCAATAACATGTAAACTCTTTGAGGCAAAGGGATTGTTTTATTTTATCTTTGTGTCTTTAAAGGCCTAACACAGAGCCTTGTACTTAGATATCAAACAAAAACTTATTTATTTTAACTGAATCCTACTGCTTCTTCAACAGATGGACAAGGGGAAGATCCAAAGAGTCATAGAGGAAGAGGAAAGAAAGGCATGTGATTCTACCCAGTCTACCCTGTTCCGTTTTACTCTTGTTGAGCCTATCAGTGTTTATTGCCCATAGGGAGGGAATAGACAGGGGAAAGTTAGGGGGGTTTGGACCATGCAGCGGGAATTTTCCAAGCAAGGGTGCCCACAAGGCATGGGAGAGCACCGTGGTAAATCCATGTCACTCACACAGAGCCTAGTTTGTGTCTGAGTGCAAGAGAAAGAATCTTACTTGTTTGCCTCAGTTTTAAAAGATTAAGAGCAAGAAGGAGGGATGGGGAAAAGAGATGAGGCAGCAGAATTTGGGGTTTTCACTTCTGCAGTGACAGAGTGCCCTCTGCTGACCATCAAGGAGAACACATGGCAGCACAAAATCAAACATTAAGTACCTACAATGTGGACAAAGAATAAAGTGGACAACTTGATTAATCCGTGGAGTTATGGACAAACAGGGAGATGCAATCTATATGCATAAGGATATAATATTTGATAGCCCAAAACTGTGTGCCATGTGAAATTCCAGGAGGAAAAGGTTCACTTACCAGAGTCTTCCTTGAGGACAGCTTTAAAGAATGGGAAAAATACAATAGGTGATACAGGTCTAAGCAACTGCATAAGCAAAAGCTAAGAGACTAGAGAGTCGCCATGTTCAGAGGGAAGAAAAGAATCCAGTGTGATTGTAGTGGAATGATAATATGACATTAATCTGGAAAAGTAGGGAAGCCAGATTGAGGAGGATAAATGGCAAGCAAAAGAGCCTCCAATTTTACTTGATAATTATAGTAATAGGGAGCCATTGAAGGAGTTTGAACAGTCTGAACTAAGGCTCTAGATGAATTGGACGTCCTTCATCTCTAACTTGAGCATAAATCCATCCCCCTGTCTCCAGGCTACCTTTCCCCAAAACTAGCGTGATCACCTTCCAGGAAAGGAGACAGGTTTCCCTTCCTCAGTCACCTGGCCCACCTTCACACAATCCACCCTCTCAGTGGCTCCTTATTGCTGGCTAATAATCCAAAGCTCTTCTGCTGTTATTTAAATCTATTTCTTGCCATTCCATCCTCACTTGAGAAGAGAAACAGGACAATCTTACAAAGGACTGAAGACGAGGATTCTGATTCTCCTTCCTCAATCTAAAGCTGCAATTGAAATGGCTCTAAATCCTGGGCATTCCTCAGCTCCTGACCAACTCATTTGTATTCCATTGTGTCAGAGAAACGCTTTGGCTGCTTCTCCCAGCTGAGGAATGATTCTGTATCACCATCTCCTTTCCCTTATTTCTAGGCTGGGAGTTAAGGCCATACTCTCCAGAAAGAAGGATATAGGTGCTGTTCCCCCAGCCAGGCTCCACTCCTGATTGATTCTCAGTAAGGCAAGAGATCAGTTTCACCAAAAAGCTGATATTAGGGTGTAAATATCCCATTTCCTAGTCCTGATTTGCTGATTTTCGCTAAGCTAAACTGCTCAGTGACCTCAGAGCCCCCAAAGCATGAATTCTAGCCTCTTATCTGCTTGGGAAAGGACTTCCCCTTTTGAAACCCTTCCACCTCTCCCCCATCCCCATGCCTTTCCCCTCCATCACTCCCAAGGGCCGGCCACCCTGCAGATGCAGGGTGTGGGCCCGGGCCATGCTCCCCACATGCCCTTACCCAAGCACACAGAGCTTCTGCAGCCAGGCTGGCCATGTGACATTGGGTGATTCACACAGCAGACGCCCAAATCGGCTCCTTCTTTCTTCCTCTCTTTGACCATCACAAAAGATGCAGTCATCGGCCACTCTGGCTGAAACCCTTCAGCACAGAGATGCATTGTTCCCTGGGGTCAGAAGGGACTGATGGTTGGGAAGAATTAAGAAGACAAGGAGTCTTGGACATATGGGATGGTTTTCCATGCAAGCCATGTGCACCCTTAGGAAGGCTGAGCCCAATTCTTGCTCTTGTTCCAGCTCTTGGAGGTCAAGTTAAAATCTCCCTCTTTTAATCCCAGCTTTGAGTTCCTTTTTTGTTGTATGTGTTGTTTTTCCCCCTCCTTGCACGTGCTTGGCTCTCTGGAAATGTGCAAGTTCTGTTCTTTTCTTCTCCAACGCACTCGGTTCTTTGGAACTGGGAGAGAATTCCAGGCCCAATGACACTTGTCTTTTGAGACTCAGTGCATGGGGGAGGAGGGGAATAGAGAAAAAGTCTTCTCTAGTCCTCAGGACTGGAAGTTAGAAGGCTTAAAATCATAGAATCATAGGCCACCCAAGCAGCAAAGATCTGCCAGACCAACTCCCTCATTTTAGAAGGGGAAAATCTGGCCCCTGTTTTAATGCAAGTTCCACTTCTAAGTAGCTGAGCTACCTTGACCAAAGCATTTCCCCTCTGTAAGCCTCAGTTTCCAAGTAAAAAGTGAGGCTAGTGACCTTGCACATCCCTCCCTCGCTTAAATCCAACTCACTTGCATGTCATGGCGTTACCTCCCTGATGTCCAAGCCCTTCATTTTACACATGAGGAAATTAAGTCTCAGAAAGAAAGATTTCTACAAGATCATCCAGTTCCTTAGTGGCCAAATGAAGTCTGGAAACTAGGCTCTCTGCCTGCCAGTTACAGTTCTTGTCCCATATTAGAGAGCTCCCTAAAATCTCAGATTTTGAGGGAACCCTAAAATTCATCTAGTCAAATCTAGGTATTTCTTGGTATGATTCTCCTTTGCAACATTGACAACAAATGATCATCCAGCTTCTGCTTGTACAAGTTAGAATGCTTTACTACAGGGGAGAATTGTTATTGCTGATCATCTCTAATTTTTACAAAATTCTTTCTCATACTGAAATGAGATCTACTTCCCTATTATCTCTATCCATTATTCCCAGATCTGTCTCCTGAAGCTATAGAAAAGTGGAATTCTTTCTTCCTTATGACAGAACTTCTAATAAGTTGGAATGACCTTGGACATTCAGTTTCCCCTCTCTGGGCCTGGTTCTTAAACTGTAAAATGTGATTTTAGGATCCTTTGACTTCACTACCACTAATTCAGAAGTCACAGAACCTTTAATAAAAGAATAGATGTCAATATGAACAGCACTTATCAACAATGTCTTTATGTCCATTTGTGGAGCACCATGACAACCTGCCCTTTAGAATAATCAGATCTCTCTAGTGCTTTTTCTATGGAAAATTAAGAGAAATGGAAAAGGGGGAGGCAATAGGGTTGAAAACACAATGAAAATAATTATATGAACACCAGACTTTAGGAAACTATTTCTGGCCCATCCTCAAACTGCTATGAAGCATCCAAAACAAATGTCCTTTGTAGATTTCCAGTTGGGCTCCAATTCAATGGACTGGGTAAGCTGGCAAGGGGAACTCTATTGGGTTTTGGTGGCTATGCAGCTGTCTGGGGAATGGGGCTGACAGAGCCTCATCCAACATCCTCCTAGGTGTTCATCAGTGACCTTGAACTTGGCCCATGAGATTTGTAGAGATCAACCCTTCTGTGCTGTAGAAGGAGAAAACCAACAGCAAGCCCAAGTCATGACCTGAAACATAAGCAGAATTTCTGGGTAGCCAGAAAAGAAAGGAGTGGAACAATGGGAAAGGGTCATCATCTCAGGTTGTGCTGCCTAAGTATTTGGCTGAAAATGGGGCAGTTTCGAAGAAGCTGTCATAGTCAGTTATGACTTGCTTCCTGTTTTTCCTTTCCATTTGCCATGTGCTATGTGGCACAATTGTTTGGGAAGATTTTGAAATGGACACACCATTTTCTTCTCATAAGTATAGAGAAGGCAGAGACAGAAAGACATAGAAAGAAGAGAAAGAAAAATATAGAAGGTGAAAGAGAGAGAAAGATTAAAGAGGAAAGATAGAATGTCAGAAAGAGAGGTCTGTTGGGAAAATGGGAGTTAAGGGAAAGAGAAAGAGGAGAGGGAGAGAGAGAGAGGGAGGAAGAGATGGGGAGGAAGTAGGAAGGAAGAGGGAGAAGGAGAGAGAAAGGGAGAGGAAGAAGGGAGTTAGAGGAAGGAGTAGATGGAGAGAGAGAAGAAGGAATACGTACTTAATGAACATTTTTTTATTAAAACTTTTTATTTTCAAAACATATGCATGGATCATTTTTCAACATTGACCCTTGCAAAACCCTTATGGAACATCTAGTTCAGTAGGTATTTAGTGGATTTTGAACATTGAAATGATATGGGGTTGAGCTGGAGTGGTGTGGAGAAAGGGATGAATGCAAGAGATGCAGGGACTGAAATGGACAGTATTTGTCAATAGATTAGCATGACAGCCATTTATGCTAAATTTATACTATATTGTTTATAGGTTGGGAAAGTAAGTCAAGAACTCTGGCTACAATTTTATAAAGTATCTCATATTATTCTTGTGAAAAAAGGTACAGAGAAGAAAACAAAACAATATTCCAAGTAAATGGATTTGGAACTAATTGAATACCAGACCCAAACAACAGTAGTTTATGGTTCAATGACTCTAGAATGTCTATGGCAGCAGGTATCCATTAGAGTGATCCAGAATCTCTCTATGCCTATTTAATATTTTTATGAATCACTTGGATAAAGGAATAGAGGATACATGCCAGTTTTGTAGATAACACAGTCTACTTGGTCTTACATTCTCTTATGGGTAAATAAACCCCCACCTCCTTTTTTTCCCAAATCCTGTATTCCAGTAGCCATATAAGAACAAACCCTTCTCAACCTCCTCTCATTCTGTTATTCCTCTTTCTCAATGTGCCTCATCTCTTTTCCCAGAGAGATTGAGAATATTCTTTCTATGAGAATTATACTCCCAAACTCTCACTTAGTTATTATTACTCCTTCTTTCTTCCTTTGAAGTTAGCTCATTTAAAAATTTCAACTAATTCAGATCACTGCGTTGCATAGTTGCTGTGCTCCTTCATTCCCAAAGAGTCCAGCACCTGGTTCAGCATCCTCTTCTCCTTCCCAACTCCCATCCTTAAGAGACTCCATCAACCAAAGTGATGATCTCTTAAACTCCCTAATCTAGCGACAGTTCCTCAGTCTCTTTAAATCTCATCACTCACTCCATTCCGTTTCAGCTACATACTGGGATAGTCACACCCGGGATCTCACCATTTGTTATTGATATGTGATTGAGTCATTCCAGTCATGGCTGACCATTCATGACCCCATTTAGGGTTTTCTTGGCAAAGACATTATTAGCACAGTTTGCCACTTCCTTCTCCAGCTCATTTTACAGATGAGGAAACTGAGGCAAATAGAATTAAGTGAAAGTCACATATCTAGTAAGGATCTAAGATCAGATTTTAACTCATAAAGATGAGGGTTCCTAATTCCAAGTCTGGTACTTTACTGCACCACCAGCTACCCCAGGATCTCACCATTATCAACTAGTATTATAGTTCCATAATCAAAAACTAACATATTTTATCAGAATAAAGCCTCTTATAATTTGATTTCTCCCTATACCTTACCCTTTCTAAACCTATTTGTAATACACAATCCAATCTTCAATCCCTCCACTCCTCAGGACTTTCTCAGACCTTTACCCCTTCTTGGCCTTCACTTTCCACCCTTTCAAATCTCAACCCTGTACTTAGTAGATTCAACTATATGCTATCTTCTATTCTTAAATCTCTCACCCTCCCTTCTTGTCCTACTGCCACTCATCCCTTGCCAAACCTCAACCCTGGATGAGTTCCACTATCTGTCTCTTCAACTCTTACTTGCATGTTTCTGAAAGGACCTGGAGGAAGTCTACTGACTGAAGACATTATAAATTCATCTTATTCAACTTCAACTGAGCTTTTCCTGCAGCGAAGCAGTCCTTTTATTCCTCCCTAATTGATTCCTTAGCTCACTCTCCACAGAAGCTATTCCAAATTTTCTCTTCCTTTCTCAAACACCCCACACTTCCTTCTGCTCCCCTCTCTCTCAGCTAAGGAATTCACCCTTTATTTTACTGAAAACACTGAGGTCATATTATGTGAATTCCATCTTTCTCTTTAGCTTTATCTCAAAACCTCTTGACATCATCCTCCCATTTTCTCTTTCTTTCATCTAGTCTTTAGAAATGAGATGGTTCTTCTTGCCAAGGCTTTGTACATGTGTTCCTGATCTCCATCCCCTTCCATGTTCTGTAGCACATTGAAATTTTAGTCATCCTCACCCTCACCTTCTCTCTAAACTCCTATTTACCAGTTCTTTCCACACTACCTTCAAATACATTTAAATCTTCTCATCCTTAAAAAACCTTCATTAGATCCTACCATTCTTTCAAGCTTTCATTCTATATTGCCTCTTCCTCCTTTTCTCAACAAAATTCTTTAAAAGTTTTCTAACCAAGTTACCTTCATTTTCTCTCCTTTCACTCACTTCTTAACCTCTTGTGATCTGTATTCTGTTGCCCTCAAAAATTGTTCTCTTCAAAGATACTAGTGATCTCTTAGTTGACAAATCTGATTTTTTTACAGTTCTTATTCTTCTGATGTTATTGACCATCTGCTCTTGGATACTTTCACAAGTCTGGATTTTGAGGCCATCATTCCCCTGGTTCTTCTCCTACTTGTCTGACCACTCCCCAGTCTTTTTAGTTAGTTCAATATCCATGTCATCCCCCCAAATTTTGGGTACTTCCTAAGATTCTCTCCCATGTAGAATTCTCTTTCAGCTCCTGCAGTTTTAATTATCATCTTCATACCCACTACTCACAAATCTATAGATACAGCATTCGTCTTTCCCTTGAGCCAACTGTCTATTGTACATTTAAAATTGGATGCCCAAAATATCTCAAATTCAGCATATCCAAAATATTACTCATTACCTTTTCTCCCAAACCTAAATTTCTCTATTTCTGTCCAACAATCCTTGGATTCTCCCAGGTTCCCAGCCTCAATATTATCTTCACTTTCACTCACCCCATATCTAATCAGTTGACAAATCTTGCCATTTTCTATCCCCATGGCATCTCTAGAATTCAACTCCTTCTCTATACCCACAGAGCAACCTCCCAACTCTCACTTAGATTGTGTTCATAGCCAAACTAATTTATCTCTAAGACTCAAATCTCCTTCCTCCATATTCCTATCAAAGTGATTTTCCTTAAGTGTGGCTTCAACCAAATATCCTCCCTATCAACAAATTCTATTGGATCTATATTGCTTCCAGCAGAAAATTAAAATTTTCTAGCTTTTAAAGCCCATAACCTATCTTTATAATATTCCCTCTCCTGCACTCAATTATCCTGATGTTCTGGTCCTTTATTGTTCTTCACACATAACCCTTCACTTCCTGTTGCTGGGTCATATCATTAGCTAACCTTCCTAACATAATGTGCTCTCTTCTCTCCTCCTATTCAATAGCACCCCTCTCTTCCACCAAGATACAGTTTAAGTACTACTTTCTACATGAGACCTATGCAGATTCCAAAAGCTATACATATTCAGGAAGCACTTATTTAGGCACACATGTTCCCACTGATAATATGCAAACCTCTTTTGAATAGGGCTTGTTTTATTTTTTTTGTCTCTGTGTGCCCAGCGCCTAGTACAATGCTTGAGATATACTAGGTGATTAATGCTTGCAGATTGATTGATTAAATCTAATAAGAAGAAATACACTAGAGATCAATCTATCAACAAGCATTTATTGTAATTCTACTATGCCTAAAATATTGGGCAAAGTCTCATATTTTGTCTCAAAAAAAAAAAAAAACTAACTCTCCAAAACAGAAGAGTCCTAATTTGACAGCAGTTTGTCTCAAAAAGATGTGGGGGTCTTGGTAAGCAGCATGATCTATGTGAAACAACGAAAAGGTCTAGGATTGAATTAAGAAAGAAATAGCTTCTAAATATTAAACAGGACTTTTTGTACTCTGTCCTAAAGCAGTAAGCTTTACTTGGTATGTTGTGCTGTATTCTAGATGCTATCATTCAGAAAGAAAACTGAGAAGCTGAAGAACAAGAAGAGAAAGACTGAGTCCTGATCATCTGAAGGTCAGCTAATGGGACTAGGAGCATTCAACCTGGAGAAGAGAAGAAAGACTGAGGTGGGGAGAAGAAGGGTGATATCTGCCTTCAAAGAAGTTATTTGTGGTCATATTCAAGAGAGATTTGACTTCTTATATTTGGCCCTATATAGCAGCACAAGAAACAATGGATAGGAGTTACAGAGGCAAATTTGGGTTTGATAGAAATCATAAGGGAGGAAAAAAGTGCCTAATAATTAGAAATATGCATGCATTTTCCAGAATGTATTGATATACCAACAAGTATCCAAGGATGGGAGCTAAAATCCTGCATTTTCATAACCAGATTCTTAGAACAAGCCATCTACATTTATTGTTTCTATTACTTGACTTTCTGTTTAGTTCACAATAAGTGAAATGCAAAGTGGCTTCCAACTTTACTATTTGACTTAAAACATGTTCTCTAAGTCTTTCAATGACTTTTTAATTGCTAAATACAAAACCTTTTTGTTCATTTCCATCCTTCTTGACCATTCTGCAACTTTGGACATTGTCCATCACCTTCTCCTGGACGTTCTCTTGATTTTAGCTTCCATGAAATTGCTTCCTATAGGGTTTTCACCCCATGCAAACACTTCTGCTCAGTCTTCTTTGCTAGATCATCACATATCAACTTCATTCTAAACAAACATGTCACCCAAGAGTCTGTCCAGGTTCTCCATTCTTTGCTCTATACAACCTCACTATGAACTCATCAATTCCCCTGAATTCCATTATCATCTCTATGAACAGCTTGAATTTCAAGAAAAGTCTCAAAAATGAGGGTAAAATGGCAACCTTTATAGTGAAAAGCTGGTTTTATAAGTGGATGAGAGCTTAAATGCAATCCACCCCTCTCCTCCCAAAAAGAAAGTATTGTGATAATTATACATCTTGGAACTGAAACTATTCTTTGGGATCATATAGTCCAACTCTTTTCTTGCACTGAAAAGGACCTACTGATGGATACTGTTTGAAGCCTTTTTTCATTCATTTCTCATTAAAATCAAGGTATAGCTGAATTGTCAAATGCAGTTCAAATCATTTGGACTAACTCCCAGGTTGATAGAGTTTTGTAGACCTTAGAAATCATCTTGTTTAACAATCTCATCAAAGAGGTCCACAGTGAATGTCACAGCAATGAGTAAAATACAGATTTTCTTATGTCCAACCAACACTCTTTTAACCAGATTACCAAAATTTGACCTACCTAGAAAGCATTCTCCTGGCACTAGCCCTTGGTCTGATGACTAGGGATGAATAGTCAATCTGAGAAAGAGTTCATCCCTGTAACTTTGGCCACCCCAAGTCTGCCTCAGAATAGGTGGAAATGGGAGTGGAGAGCAGCTGGATATTCACTGCCCCCATCTGACTGACTACCTGTCCAATGTCTTAAGAGCCTGCTCAAGCTACTGTCAGTACTGCTGGAACAGAACTTCTCCACACTTTGAATCAATTTTATCTCAGTCCTTATCCTATATTTTTCTTTGGAAAATATAATGAAAAAGTAGAGAAGGACATCCAGATGGTGATGAGCTTTGAGTTCAAGTCACATAAAGACTAGATAATATTTAGCCTGGAAAAGACATAGAGGTAACATAATCCATGTTTTCAAGTACTCCAAGAGTTGTTACCTCTTAAGCTCCCTAACTCCTCTTTTTCCCACCATATCCAATGAGTTAACAGGTCCTTTCTTTTCTTCCTTCAAAATATCTATCACATATACTTCCTTCTCTCCTCTTACATCACCACTACCTTAATACAGACCCTCACCACCTCCAGCCAACATCATCACAATAGGCTGCTGGTAGATCTTTCTCTCTCAAGTTCTTCCCCACTCCCCATTCCTCACTTCCCATTTTCCCATATAGTGATCTTCATAAAGCCTAGAATTGGCCATGTTGCCCTACCTCCCCATTTAATAAACTCCAGTGGCTCCCTATGAACTCCAGGATCAAATTTAAAACTCTTTCTTTGGCTTATAAAGTCCCAGTCCTTCTCACACTTTCCAGTAACCCTGGACTCTTTACTGTTCCTCCTATCTGACACTTCATCTCTTACAAGCCTTTTCACTGGCTGGTCCTCATAAACAGACATAATATTTTCCTTAGTCACCTCTATCCCTTGCCTTCTCTGACTTCCTTCAGATATCAGCTTAAAAGTACCACTTTCTATAAGAAGCTCTTCCTACTCTTATCTAATCTTAGTGCCTTCCTTCTGAGAGTATCTCCAATTTATTAGATTATATAGATTATATGTATGTGTGTGTATATATATATATATACATATATATATATATACATATATATATATGGGAATTCAAAGACAACGACTAATTTAAGAGGTGACAACTCTTCAATTCTTTAAAAATGGGTCATATTTTCTCTAAGATAGACAGATATGCATACATATATTTTATATAAATACATATATATATATATATATATATATACACACATACAGATATATGTACTTAATAAATGCTTGTTGAATGATCCAAGACAATTCCAAAAGACTCACAGTGAAAAATGCTATCCACACCCAAAAAAAGAACATACTGGGTTTTTTTTGGGGGGGTTGTGGTGGGGTTTTTTTTTAGCTTTTTCTGACTTTTCCTTTTTGTTCTGTTTCTTATTTTCCAACATGACTAATGTGGAAATATATTTATATGATTGCACATGTATAACTTATATCAGATTGTTTGCTTTCTTGGGGAGAAGAAAGGGAAAGACAGATGAAGAAAAAATTGAAACTGAATTTTTTTTTTAAATGAGTGTTGAAAACTATCTTTACATGTAATTGGAAAAAAGAAAATAACTATTTACCAAAATTAAATAAATAATTGCTTGTTGACTGACTGTCCTAGAAAAGCTATTGGACTTGTTCTGTTTGGTCCCAGAGGGCAGAACAAGGAACTAGGCTGAAGTCACGAAATGGCACATTTAGTCTTGAGTAAGGAAAAACTTACTAGCAATTTTTGTTGTTGCTATTCAGTCATGTCTGACCTTCATGATCCCATTTGGGGTTTTCTTGGCAAAGATACTGTAGTAGCTTGCCATTTTCTTCTCTAGTTCATTTGACAGATGAGGAAACTGAGGCAAACAAGGTTAAATGACTTGCTCAGAGTCACATAGCTAATTAGTGCTTAAGACCAGATTTGAACTCAGGAAGACTCATTTTCCTTGATTCCAGACCCAGACCTCTATGCATTATAGCACCACCTACTAACCCCCCCTCCTAACCAACCTAACAACAATTATAGCTATTCAAAAGGTGAGTGAACAGCTTTAGGAGATAGTGGGTCTCCCCCTTTAGATTGCCACTTACCATGTAGATTATAAAGGGATTCTTTGGGTGTTACTGGATGACTATTAAGGACACCTTCTTTACTATAATTGTAGGGATTCTTGCTTGTTTGTCTCTGTGTCACCAGCATTTAGTAACCATTTCAAATAAGCTCTTAATAAATTCTATTCAAATTGAATTGAATATTTGTATGTGTTTTTGAAGGGCAAATGGAAGTACAGGATGTATGTCCATATGCATTCATTCTTTCAAGGAATGATGATCCAGTACATTGTAATTGTTGTTACTGTTTTTTCTCCTTTGTTATCGAAGAAACCACTGTGTACAATGTATCTCTGGGTACAGCATTGGGCCTATACTTAGGAAGAACCTCATATCAGACCTTATATACTTTCTGACTCCTGAAAAAGTGATTTATTCTCTATCTGCTTCAGTTTCCTCAACTACAAAAAAGAAATAATAGTAAATCTATCTCACAAATGGTTATAAACAAGCTATTTGTAAAAACTTCTCAAAGCTTCTGATACATAGGAAGTACTTAATAAATGTTTCTGCCCTTTCCCTCCCCTTGTGCTGAGTGCCTATTTGTGCTGTACTTTAAACTTTACAAAGTGCTTTTCTCACAGCAAACTCGTGAAGTGAAGATTATTTAATCATTCCCATTTTACAAATGAGGAAACAGAGGCTCAGAGAAACAGCTTATCGATGGGCATCCAGCTAGTGTCAGAGCCACAAAAGGAAACTAGGTCTCTTGATCCCAAAGCCAGGATCCCCTTGTCAAGCCACACCATACACATAGGTTGTGGGCTCTCGTTCCGCTCGGTCAGAAGAGAAGTTGCTAAGTGTGTATGATGGGCGTGCCTGTATGTAAGCCAACAGAGTGCATTGTGGTGCCTTCTTTCTTTCATTAGGCCTGGGGAGAGCTTTGTCCCCTTTTCTTTAGCATCTGCCAGCTAATTGCAGGGGTCCCTCTTTTCGAAAACAACTCCGCTTGTGTAGTCATTCATGTCTCCTCAGAGGGGCTGACTGGTCTGGACAGGCTCCAGTCTCCAGACCAATAAATGGCAGCCCAGGATCTCAATGGACGGCTTTCTTAATTGCCCATGATGCTTGCGGGCACAGTGCAAACACAACAGTAGCTATTAGGCTGCGGGGCTAAAACGGAGTTGCATTTTGAGTGTGTGTGAATTTAGTATGCCGGAGAGTCGAAGGGGACTGTGCTGGTTAGAGACACTGCAAGGCTGTTATTATGGTCTGGCACGGTAAGGCCCACTGGCTTTTCTGAGGCCCCAGGGCCAATCCACCACATTCCAGAATTGCAACACCCCTGGAATTTCCAATTCAGGACACCTCCCTCTCCAAGACAGCCCCAGTGCAACCCAGGACCCCCAGCCCAGCAATCTTTGGAGCTGAGCGGGGCATTTCCCCAAGGATGCCTTATTGATCTCATTTCTCTTCCTGCCCCTCGTTGCCCCAACATGCTCCTGTGCCTCCAGTGGATCAGCTTCCCTCTTTAGTGATGACGTTACCATTTAATATTTCCCCTTTGCTACAGATAGGGCAGGACCAAGGAGCAGGCAATAAGTCAGGATCCCTTTCTTCACAATTTTTCTCTAGACCCATTCTCTGCTCTTCTGGTCTTATATTCAATGAGTATGGACAAACCCCTGTAATAAGTGGGGAAACTGAGGCACATGGAGCTCAGCTAAGCAGAAAGATCTGATCTAAGTGTTGTGGACCCTTTCCAACTTGAAAAACTAAGACCTAATGGAAAGAGTAATGATTCCAGAGACAGAGATAGTAGTGTTGGTAGTAGTGGTAGCCCGTCCGACTCTCTATGACTTCATTTGCGGTTTTCTTGGCAAAGATAATAAAGTGATTGGCCATTTCCTCCTCCAGCTCATTTTACAGATGAGAAAACTGAGGTCACATAGCTAGTAAGTGTCTGAGGCCAGATTTAAACTCATGAAGATGTACTATGGTGCTACTTAGCTGCTAGAGTCAGAAAACCTGGGTTCAAATCCCATCTCTGACATTTACTGCATGTGTGATCTTGGGAAAGACACTTAATCTCACTGGATCTCAGCTTCCTCACTTATAAAATTAAGAGGTTTGGATCAGGGCCTTCCAGGTCCCTTCTAGCTCAAGCTCTAAGACCATAATCATAAGCTTTAGAACTGAAATAGACTTAGAGAGCTCTAGGCCTATCCCCTAATTTTACATTTTGAAGAATGTAAGGCCTGCCCTGATTAAATGACTTGCCCAATGTCACCCGGTTAGTAAATAGCTGAGCTACTTACTCATCTGCCATTTAATTGCAGGGGTCCCTCCCAGGGGAGTGGGGTGAGTACCAGATAATAATAATTCACATTTGTCCAGCGATACCCAGGTCCCGTGATTCTAAATATAATGCTATTTGATCCAAGAACTTCACAGGTGGCAAAAACAGATGAAACAACAACTCATTATTTCCCAAGATAACTTCCGTGGCCCTATGCTATTCACCCTTCTATAGAAGTACATTTGGTAAAACAATGAAAAGAGTGCTGGACCTGGAATAAGGAGGAACTGAATTCAAATCTGGCCTTAGGCATTAACTAGCTGTGTGACCCCCCAAACAAGTCATTACAGCTCATCTGCCTCAGTTTCCTTAAATGAGCTAGAAAAGGAAATGGCAAATGACTCCAGTATCTTTGCCAAGAAAACTCCAAATGGGGTCACAACTGAAAATCATTGAACAACAAAAAGTAGAGGTATGTCGGCTGTACGTATATGTGCATATACATACGTGTATATGTCATTTGATGCCCAGGAATAAATGATGATAGCTTTGCATTTTTCCAAACATGCATTGATTTCAGTCAGTCAGAACAAGTCTATACTTTTGCCTACATTGATACCTCTCATCAACATTTCAGGTCTTTCTTAGGCTGACAAATTACTACCATGCAGAACAGAAACATAATTAGAAGCTAACTCATGGACTTGGTGATTGTTCTATCCCAGAAGAAGAACACATTTCTGGGTCTTTTGTGCTTATATCCTTAAAGTAGACTCTAGCTTCTTGACCTGAGAGTTTCCTGTGCACCAGGATCCACCCACCCAATTCAAGACCAAGAATTCAATTTTATAACCAGAAATTGTTTCATCAGTGTTTCCCTTAACATTTCCACAGCTCTCTTCCTCTTTAAAAACTTTCATGTCTATTATCAGAACTATCATTGCATTTGAGCTAGAAAAAAATCTGCCTTGAAGGGAATCAGTCTCAAAAATAAATTCCCTCATGTGATATCCTGGAGGAAAACGAGATATAAAAGTACAAGTAGCTTACCCAGGTAATGTCATGTTCATGACATCAATATTTAGTCATTTCATAAGCATTTATTAAGCACCTACTATGTGCCATCTTCATAAGATCAATAGTTCATAAACATTTATTAAGCACTGTGCCATGTTCATGAGATCAATAGTCCATAAACATTTATTAAGCACTGTGCCATGTTCATGAGATCAATAGTCCATAAACATTTATTAAGCATCAACTATGTGTCAGACTGTATCCTGTTCATGAGATCAATAGTCCATAAGCATTTATTAAATACTGTGTCACATTCATAAGATTAATAGTCCTTAAACATTTATCAATGACCTATGTGTCAGGCACTGTGACCGTCCATAAGATCAATAGTTCAAAAACATTGAGCACCTACTATGTGTTAGGTTCATGAGATCAATAACCCATAAACACTTACTGAGGACCTATTATGTGTCAGACTGTGTCCTGTTTGTGAGATCGATAATCCATAAACATTTATTGCATACCTACTATGTGTCAGGCATTGTGTCATGTTCATGAGATCAATAGTACTTAAACATTTATTAAGCACCTACCATGTCCTAAGCAAAGGGAATACAAAAAAAAAAAAAAAAAAGCCAGCCAATCTCTGCCTTCAAGAAATTCATAATCTACTAGGGGTGGGGAGGAAGGGGAGGAAACAACCTGCAAGCCACTATGTATGAACAAGCTCTCTGCGGTCCAGATCATGGTCCAGATATGTGGTTACAACTGTGCCCTCTGACAACCACTGAAGATTAGCAAATGCCTCTCACCTTTCTTCCTTTACTTATCTGTTGCACCAAACGAAAGGGTCCTGCCCAGAGTTAGAGAGCCTATTCCTCTGCCACAGGTGGGGTCTTAAACCTGGTTTGTTCTGACTCAGAAAATAGATAAATGTGTCCTCTCCTTCTGGGACAGAACAATTAGCGAGTCAGGGGAGTCCATCATAGAATAATGAGCAAGTCCGGGAGTCCATCAAAGAACAATTAGGGGGTCCCACACTGCACCACCTCTCCCAAAGACTAGCAAAATCCAGATTTGCCCCCGGGTCCTGTCAAGCCCAGATTCATGGTTTTTCCACATCACCAGCTACCTTGACATTCTGCCCTTTACCCAAGCTCCTGTGAAAGAAGTAGGACAGATCGTACGGATCCTTATCTTACACATAAAGAAACTGAGGCACGAATGGGGATGAGGCGGCTGGTCTGAGGTTTCCCAGATTGTTGCCAGCCGGGCCAGGGCTGGGATCTGGGACCAGGCTGGAAGCTGCCAGGCTGGCCGGCTGCTCCCTGCCCTGCCTCTTCTGAAAATGCTGAGTGAAAAGAACCATTGTCTTTGGCTCCTGCCTGAGGCCATAAAGTTCACTGCCTCGCCAGGGCCTGAGGCCGGCTGTGCTCTGCGAGGTTTGGCTGCAGGCCTCAAACCAGAGCTTCCCAATCCCAGCCTAGTCAGCCCAGGGGGAAGCCTCCCAAATGCCAGCCTCCTCAGCCCAGGGGGAAAGGCTGTCGAACTCACAGATGCTGAAGGAGCCTGGAATCAAAGAACAGGGGCTCAAAAGCTAAAGGCATTTCCCCCAACGGGGGAAAGAATTAAGAAGTAACAAAACGACAGAAGCCTTACAGAAATTGGGCAGTGGGTCCCCAAAAGTCTGATCAGAGCCCTGAGTCTGCTCAAGCAAGGTATTAAAGGAAATGGGCTAACTCAAAGAAAATGGGCTAACTCAGGAATAAGAAATCTGTCCAAGTCCTTGCTAGCTAGTCATTTCTCTCAGATCCCTATGCCCCCACCTATAAAATGAGAGAGGGAAGATTGGGGGATAAGCCAAATGACCCTTAAAAGATCTACCATTCTATGAATCTATCGTTCTATGCTCTAACATCCAGTTCTAATATTCTATGGCTCTGCCATCCTAATTTAGGGGGGTCTCATGTAAAGATGGCTGAGGAAAGGTGGCTAGAGCAGGGATTCTTAAACTTTTCCACTCATGACTCCTTTTATCCCAAAAAGTTTTACACAACCCCCAGTATATAAGTATCTAAAATAGATATACAAATCAAACACTTACAGATAATAAATCTTAATTTTTGGATGACTATATTCAGTGACACACAATTTAAGAAGTTTTTGTCTAAAGGAACAGGGGAGATGAATATGTCATCCATAGGATTCTGGGAACTCATATTCCAAATATATTTCATATTTTCTGTCCGATGTGACATTAAAAAAATTAACTCCTTAGAGTTTCATTTTTCTTTGGAAGAACAGAATGAATCTTAACTGATCTGCCATTTTCTTAGTATGGGGAACTCCCAGGAAAGAAAGTCCCTCTATAAATGCACATCAATACCAGTTCTACAAATTACACTACTTTGAACAATGAGGATTATAATATATGCATTATTACCCTCCTCATGATGTTGTTCTGAGGAAAGGCACTTTGCAAACCTTTAAAGCACTCTAGAAATATGACTTGTTATTTGATGCTCTAATGGACATGTGGTCACATCCATGTGATCATATCTTGCCTTCATGCAGACTGCAGCCATATATTTCATCTTACCTTTTATGACTCTTGTCTTTAGAAATTATATTCATATCAACAAATCACCAGAGCACCAATAGTTAACAATCAGACATGATTGATCCAATTTCATTTCTAGTTGTTCACCTCTTTACACTACTTCTAGTCAATTTCCAGTTAATGCCAACATGTATGCTCAATAGTCACCATAATACTGGGAAATTCTTAAATGTCATTAATAATAGCAATTAATTAGTAATTAGTAATCAGAATGTTGTCAATAACTAATAATGTACTCAAAATAATAATCAAAGGCATCTCAATTGTTACATCTTTCAATTAATCATAAATTCTTACATATAAGTAGGAAAGAGTTGGCTGAAGGAGTCTTAAAAGAGGCATTTTGCTTATCAAATCAAAAGCTTTGTTAACAAAAACAAGCAAAAAAACAATTGCACGATTACACTCAGCAAACTGCTTCCTGTCTCAAGGAAAAGAGGTGAGGTGGAAAGGAGAAAATTTGTAACTCAAAAAAAATTTTAAATGAATGTCAAAAATTATTTTTCATGCAATTAAAAAATAAAATTGAAGGAAAAAATAAACAAGTTGAATTGAAGCTACAACTTTCAGTCATTTGTGTTTTGGTAAACATTTAGATCATACCACAAAACTATTCATAAAATTCTGTTTCTTTCTCACGCCTCCATCACTTATCCCAGGTACCTTGTGTACCTATCCATACCAGTTGATTTATACCAGTTTCAGCATCAGTTAACTGTAATGAAAACATATGAAAGGACTATAGTGTTTTCATTTTTATCTTTATATTCTTATCCTAGCACAGAATTTAGAATGTAGTATGTGTTTAATAAATACTTGTTAAATGAATTGAATTCAATTGGGAACTGAATACCATTAATTATATACTATATAATCATTAAAAAAAATTAAAGAAATGGGAAGTCAGACATGTAAATAAATTTCAGTTATCTCCTTTTGGTAATTATAATGTCCAAGACTTTGTTTTCATCTAGCATTTGATATCCTTCCTTCTTGGGGTACCTAGAAAAATATTCCCTACCTGACCTCGAAACTGTATCACATCCAATACAGTTTCTTTGTTTATAGTTGGTATCATGTAACTGCTCTTCCAATAACTTCTTTTCTTTAGCATCATTTCTCCTTCCTCATGCAGCACATTTGGACTATGATGTTACAATTCAATTTTGTTACTATCATTCTCATCTACATCATTAGATGTAGAGAAGAAGCTATTATGGAAATGTTTTTAATCTTTAAATGTCCTATTATCCTCCAATGCTTCTTGGTATCTTATGAAATAATATAGCTTATAATGTTCCTGTTACACAGTAGACAATTTAATAAATTTTTGTTTATTAAGTTATAATTGATTGAAGGAGTATATGGACTAAAATGTCATTGCTTTCAACTATTATATTATTCCTCTTTGAAAGTAGAAAAACACTTATGAGTTGAATAACAATCTACATAGTCTTTTGGGCTCCTTGTTGTGGCAATTCATGACAATCAATTAGACTACTTTAGAAAATGGTGACTGTATGTGTTGATATGAACTATTTTATACTACTCTATGCTACTGTAGTTTTATTAAGAGACAGTAGAATCTAAGAGTAATCATTTAACTGCCATTTTAAGAGTAGTGTGTGGGGATACAAAAAATTGGGGTTGCTGTTCCTGAAAGGCTATTAATACCTGGAAAAAAGAGACTAGGAGAATTTATTTCCTGAGGGAATTAAGTTTAACCTTATCTTGCAAAGAAAAATGAAGACAAATTATAAGAAATGTCTTTAATTGGAATCTTGAGAGAGCTGAGTGGTAGGATTGTGTTTCCAGAATTAAGAAGTCAACAGCTTTAGTGATGCCTAAAGATAACTTTAAAACTAATATGTTACAATTATTTGTCTGTTTTATTGTTTCTTACACTATTTATAAATAATATAGCAAGTAAATTTTTAAAAAGTTAATTGTTCTTAATTCTATGAACCTATTATCAGAATATTTTAATGCATAAAATAAAAATTCACAGGATTATAAGGGAAACCTGTTCCAATGAAATAAAATTACCAAGTATATTTTTAAAGTTCACAAATCCCAGATTTAGAACTCCTGACAGAAAAAGAAATGAGCCAATACTTAAAGGAAAAAATATTGCTCTCCCTTTTCACCTAAGTCTCTTAGAATCCCTGGCTTCCAGGTAGAGGGTGAAAGGAAAGAAAGAAAAAATTAACAGGAGGGACATACAGTTAAGCAATACTAATTATGAAAGGAATTTTGAAGCAATTTTCTCTGATGAGGGCCTCATTTCTCAAATGTATGGGGAAACTGAATCAAATTTATTTTTTAAAAAATAAGAGCCATTTCCCAAATGATAAATGATCAAAAGGTATGATAAAAATCATGGATATCCTTTGACCTTACAATATCACTGCTAGACACAAATCCCAAAAGAGATTTTTTAAAAAGGAAAAAAGAAAAGAACCTATATGTATAAAAATATTTATAGCAGTTCTTTTTTAAGGTAAAGAATTGGAAATTGAAGGATACCTATCAATTGTAGAATGACGGTATAAATTGTGGTATAAGGTTATGAAAAGATATTATTGTTCTGTTAAAAAAAATGATGAGCAGGATGCAATCAGAAAAACCTAGAAAGTCCTCCTGAGCTCAAGCTAAGTGAAATGTACTGCATACATAATAATAGAAAAATTGTGGGATGATCAACTGTGAATGAATTTGCTGTTCTCAACAATACAATAAACCAAGACTACTCTGAAGAACTTATGATGAAAAATTCTATCCATACACAAAGAAAGAACTTATTGTGTCTGAGTACAGACTGAAGCATACTTTTTAAACTTCATTTTCCTTGAGGGATTTTTTTGGGGGGTGGGGTAGGAGGAAGATCTGTTTGCTTTTGCAACATGATTTTTATGGAAATGTTTTGCACAACTTCATGTGTGCCTTCTCAATTGGGGAAGAGGTATGGGGAGGAAGGGTGAAAATCTGAAACTCAAAAATTTAAAAACAAATATAAAAAATTGTTTCATATATAATTAGAGAAAATAAAAATATTAAAACATTTTTAAAAATCTGTGGCTTCTTTAAAGACCCAACTTAAATTTCACCTTCAGGAGAAAGGCTTTCTCAGTCTCACCAGCTATTAAATCCTTCCTTTCTAAGGTCTCCTTCCACCTATTCTGTATGTATCATACATGTGTAGATTTCACATATATACATGTTTATGTTTATGTGTATATAAGCATATATATATACATATATATGTATGTGTATGTCTATCTATATATACATTTATTTATTTATTTAGATGTTCATTGAATCCCCCTTTTGAATGTAAACTTCTTGAGGTCAGGATTGTTTTTGTTTTTTATTTGGTTTTCCAGTGCTTGGCCAAGTTTCTGGAACTTATTAGGGAGCTAATACATGTCTATTCACCAGTTATTTTTCTTTACACTTTCAAGTATTCTCCTTTACCCCTCTGAAATTACTTGGAATGGATATATCTGTATAATCCCTCAAGTAATGATTAACTATAAATGACTCAGTTTTCCTCAGCAACACAATAGCTAAAACAAGTACAAAAGACTCATAAAGGAAAATACTATCAACATCCACAGAAAGAACTGGTGGATCTTGAATGCAGTTGACTTATTTTATTTTTTTCATATTTTTTTTCCTTTTGATATGTTTCTTTGGGTAAGCTGCTAGAAGTTAAGAACTATTTCATTTTTGTATTGTTCTCTCTGGGGCATAGAACAGTACAAGACACATATTAGGGGGCTTAATAAATGCTAGCTGAATTTAATTGAATTATTTTTTTAGATAATGGTTCCAAGAATGAGAGAATGGCCTAAAATATAAGATTGATGCACTCAAAGAGTCCATAGAGAAAGGCTAGCAAGAAATGTATTTACTTAGAGTCTCATAAATCTAGTCAGAAAAGTGCTTCAAAAATTATTGGGTAAAAGGGAGAGAGAAAATACTGTTTCTGTATAGATACCATAAAAAGTAGGTACAATAAAGGAGGAAGTATAGCATTTCAGTAATTTCAGTAGACAAGAGGCCATATCCAAGGATAAAGTAATTTCCAAACTCCATGGTTTCAAATATCTATTAACAAATCCTGAAAATCCATGCAATGGGCTAATGCAATAATTCAAATTTAAAGACATAGATATCACTAAGATTTAATTTACCAAAAAAAATCTATAACTGATATATGGGAATACCTATTCAAAAGAATAGGACAGGTAAAGAAGTTAGGGATAAGGAAGAACTATATATTAAGCAAATATGTGAAGTAATCCAGGATCAGGAAAGGAGAAGCATAAAGGTCATACTCTGAGTGAAGATCAAAGAAAGGAGATATAAATGCAGTTTTTATCATTGGAATATATAAATATCTGTCACTGGAAAGAGAAAATTAATGATGAAGTCAAAAAAGAGATCATAAGCATGAAAGATATATATAATATAATAGTGGTTGGGGGACTTCAAATTATTCAAATTATCTTCTGGATTCTCTCTCTACCAAAAGCAGAATAGCTAACAATGTCTTTAGTCATCTTAAATTAATGATAAGTTTACCCTCCAAAAGGTAGAGACACGTTCAAAGGAGATTTTTATTTTTAACCTGATTCTCCCTAACAGGGAGGAATTGTTGCTGACAAAGAAATGATGGGAATTTTGAGAGAAAATGACCATTCCATCCTAGAATTTATGATAAAGGAGAAAAAAAATCTGGACACAGTCTGACATGTACCGAAGACTCAGGGAAAACAGAATTCTAGAAGTCTAAAAGGAAAGTCATCCCAAGAATAGTAGTAAATCTGAAGAAAGAATATGAAAATACTAATGTAAATAATTCTGGTGAGAGGAACAATAGGAGTTGTCTGAAGAAATCAATATGGATACCCAGAGAATTCTTGAACCAGCTAATATAATTTAACAATATGTGGAGAAGATGACTATGAATTGATGATACAACTTATATTCTTATTTTTAAAAATCATCAGAAATGCTGAAGCTCAGAATGGGCCAAAGCTGGCAAAAAAGTTAAGCACAAATGAAAGAGGGTGATATTTTGTTCTTTTTTGCTATACTAAGCAGCTAAATGGCACAGTGGATAGAATTCGGGGCCTCCAGTCAAGAAGACTCCTCTTCAAGAGTTTAAATCTGGCCTCACTAACTGTGTGACCTTGGGCAACTAATTTAACCCTGATTGCCTCAATTTACTCATCTGCAAAATGAGCTGGAAAAGGAAATGGAAAGCCACTCCAGAAACTTTTGACACAAAAGCCTCACACAGGGTCACAATGAATCACACACAACTGAAAAAAAAATATTGATGGAAAAGCCATAGATGATAGCTGACAAGATTTGTATACAAAAAGTTAAGAAGGGCAGCTGATGCAATAGATGACAGAGTCAGGATTCAAAAAGATCTTGACATGTTAGAAAATTCTAATAAGAAGGTAAATCCATTCCAAAAATCAGTTTTACAAGTTCAAGAGAGGATTTTTAGATTTAAGAAAGAGATGGAGAAAATGCCAATTATTCAGGTGAAATTTTTAAAACTAATTTTTTTTTAGAAAACTGGTTGTTAAACATTTATCAGCAAACCCATGATTGTTGCTCTTTTTCTTTGTTGTTGAGTCATTTTTCATTTGTGTCCAATTCTTTGTGACTCCATTTGGAGTTTTCTTGTCACATACGATAATAGTTTTTTATTTTCTTCTCTTGCTCATTTTAGTGACGAGGAAAATGAGGCAAACAGAGTTAAGTGACATGCCCACAAACACACAGCTAATAAGAAGCTGAGTTCAAATTTGAACTCTGGCCTTCTGATTCCAGAACCTGCACTCTAATCATTGTACTACCCAGTTGGCCTACACTTCTGATTAGAGTGATACAAAAGTGTACTTTAGTGGGTAGTGTGAGTTCTTCCTCTTTGGAAATTTTCAAGCAAAGTTGGAATGACCATTTCTAAGATATATACAATAAGAACTCTTTTTCAAGCTTGGGTTAGACTCAGTGGCCACAAAGGTAGCCTTTTCAGACGGTATTACGTCTAATTAATTCTGTAAATAAGATAGGAGTGTATTCCCAGCATAAGAAGGGCCTAAGTAAACTCACAGAGGCTAGAAAAAAAGCAGGACAAGAACAAGAAATAGTCTTTTCATTTGGTTGGAAATTTGATTTAATGAGAGTAAAATTAAATTAGAATGGAAATGGATGTTGTGAGAGATTTTAAATGCCAGGATGATGAGTTTGCATTTTATTTTTATGATAATTTAGAAACTCTCAAAAGTTTGGAAGAGAAGAATGATCCAGATCAACCTACACATTAGGAAGATTATTTTGTCAAAAGTATAAAGCGTGCACTGAAGAATAAATAGATAGGATGGATGCAGGGAGTGCATATAAGATGGTAAAACAGCTGTTTAGAAAAGAGGGAATAGTCTGAACTAGGGCAGTGGCCATGAGCATGACAAGAAAAAGATTGATGCAAAAATATTGTATGATATCATATAAGCATTGTGCCCTGTCTGAAGAATCACATAATTATAGAATTTGTAGAATTGTAGAATACAAGAATTAAAAGAAATCTTACTGGCCATATATGCTACTATGTACATGAATGGGATCCCCTCTACATCTTTCTAATATTTATATAGTCTCTGCTTAAAGAGTTTTTATGAAGAGGAACCTATTTCCTTCTGAGCCAATCCACTCAACTTTTGGATAGCTCTAAAACTGATCATTTCTTCCATGTCCTTTATCAGTAGTTATAGATTTGCTTTGTTTTGTTTTAAACAAAAATATAAACCATTGCATTTAAATTTGTTTGGACATATATTCAGTATATCATCCTAGTTGTCAAAATGGTTTTTGTTCCTCACTTTTTCATCCAATGTGTTAACTCTTCCTCCCAACTTCATATCACCTGCAAATCTAAATGGCAAGCCAACTATGATGAAGTCCTTGATTAAAATGTTGAAAAATCCAGGGTCAATCAATTAGCAAATACCTGAATAAATTATAACATGTGAACGTGATGGAATATTATTGTTCTATAAAAAATAATGAACAAGCTGATTTTAGAAAGACTTGGAAAGATTTACATGAACTAATGCTGAGCGTAACAAGCAGAACCAGGAATACATTGTACACATTAACAGCAAGATTGATGATCAACATGACAAACTTGTCTTCTCAGCAGTTTAGTGATCCAAGGTAATCCCAGTAAACATCCACATCTACAGGGAGAACTATGGAGACCGATGTAAATCAACACAAGCTATGTTAATTTTTTTTTCATTTTCTTCTGATTTTTTTTCATAGTTTTTCCCTTTTGCCCTGATTTTTCTCTCCCAACATGATTCATAAGGAAATATGTTAAACAAAATGAATGTACATGTATAACCGCCTCCCAGAAGTGTTTTTTATGTGTAACTGGGGAAAATAAAAAATTCAAAAACAAATCCAGGACCAAAAGTAGATTCCTAGGACATTCCATGAAGAGCTCCTTCTGAGTCTACATCAACCCACTAACAACCCTACTTTGGGTCAAGTTAGTCACCCAGTACTGATTCCACTTTGATATACTACCATTTAACAATTTCTAGCTATTGCTTCTGTCCCCTTGGAATATTGCTGAAAGCCTGTAATGACAGAGAATAACTATAGCTGACATAAGATGGAGCAAATGGGCCAGACAAGCCCCAGAAGAAGCAGAGTAATGTCTGAAACCAGAGGTTTGCCAGACAATAGAAAGAGGTCACACATAGACACTGAATCAGACCTCTCAAGACAGGTTTGAAAACCATGGCTTCTAAAGAAATCCACAAGTCTCATAGAATAATAATGGTAGAGCAAAGAGAAGTTCCTGGACCAAACTTGCAGCAACAAAAGAACATTTGTGGATACCAAAAGAGACCCTAATTCAAAACAAAGACAAGCCCAAACTTTGTCCCTTGTTGATATACTGTAAGTCATGAAGACTGTAGATTTAAGGGAATGGAACTTGAGTCTCTAAAAAGCCTAAGTTTTTTTCCTTGCTTTGAGGGTTCCTAAACATCAAGATGGCACTATATATCTGAAGCAATGTATAAATTTCTGGGGAAATCAGAGATAATTGTTGAAGTGGGCTAATTGATTCTTTGGGGAAAAAACCCTGAGTGTTTTTCTCCTTGTGAAGGACTACATCTAAATAGGAGTATAAACTGGAAACACTCCCAAGTTCTTGGGAGAATGAAGGACTATCACAAGGATTATCACAAATCATAGTATTTAAAAATAAGAAGAAATCATGTACTCATGCCAGAGTACATGAACATGACTTATGAGCTTCATAACTGTTTGGTCAGGTGAAATAAAACCTGCCCTATAGCTTGTTTGCTTCTATATTTGCATGACAATTGAGATCCTTTTTCACACAGTTGTGGAGACCATCCAAATGTTGATGCTTTCAAAGGAACCTCCAACTTGACAATATAAATCAAAGAGGATTATAAAAGATATTCCCCTTCCCAAGACTGAACTCAGTTCATGTGATTAAAGAAAGACCTTATCTTCTGAGTCTCAGGTCATACAAAAGTGTAACTATGACTAGATTTAGAATGGATAGATATAAGAGGTATCTAATCTAGGTATCCCAACTCTCAGTTCAATTTGCTGCTTCCCAGATAACCAGACCACCTGTGAACTCCTGAATTGTCAGAGGAATTAATTGGAGCTTAGTGTCAACCTTTTCTCTGTTGTTCTGTAAACAGACAGGAAGCACTGCCTTTGTTTATAAACCTTGGGTCTCTCCAGAACATACCTCCCCACCCATAATTACTTTCAGAGCATGCTGTTTTCAGTTAAGGAAAACTGAGCTTCCTTCCAAATGGCACTGGACATGACCTGAAATTATATGTTTGGCTTTTCGGAAATGGACATTCAAGTCAGATGAACAGCCAGCCTTCAAGTGGGGTGGGGGAAGCCAGTTAAGGCACCAGAAGTCCTGCCACTGGATGAAACCAGAGAAGGGAAGGCAGGACCTTTTGTCATACAATGTTGTGAAGGAGACAAAGTTTGTGGTGTACTGGAAAGAGTACTGGACAAGAAATCAGATCTCAGCTGCTACATGTACAATCATATCACTAGCCTCAGTTTCTTCAACTTCAAAATCAGAATAACCCTTATACTCTTAGCTTTATTGTGAGAAAAGAGTTTTGAAAACCTTCAAGGATCATAAAAATCGAGAATTAAATTGTTTACCTTGCCTGTTCTTCCTCCTAATCTCAGATAATAGTCTTCTTCCTACACCTGATACCCACCCTGTGCTAGTTACTGAAGACAAATAAAGAATATGATAACTTGTTGTGTGTCCAACTCTTCATGGTCCTTTTTGGAGTTTTCTTGGCAAAGAGACTAGAATGGTTTGCCATTTCCTTCTCCAACTAATTTTACAGATGAGGAAATTGAAGCAAACAGGTGAAGTGACTTGGCCAGGGTCACCCAGCTAGTAAAATGTCTGAGGTCAAATTTGAACTCAGGTATTCCTGATTCTAGGTTAGATATGCTATCTACAGCACCATCTCCCTGTGAATAAAGCTGTCAAAGAGCTTCTTTAAAAAGAAAAAGGAATTTCTTCAATCTCAAGATCTCAATATTGGTGTTTTGTGTCTCATTCATACCATCTCTGCTAATATTGACACTTCCCTGACTCCTGACCTGATTTCTGACTCATTTGCCTCTTAACCCCAATTGCCTCCAAAAGCAAAAATGAAATAAATAAAATAGGAGAAGTACATTTTAATTTGTAAATAATGACAATAACATAAAACTTGAGGAAAAAACATGGCATAATGGGAGAGGCCAGGCAATCAACATAATCAGGGTAACTTGAGTTGGGATTCCAACTCTGACATACTTGGTTGCTCAGTCTTGAGCAAATCATTTAATTTCTCATTGCTTTGAACAATTATCTAAGACTATTTACTTGTTGAGTGGTTTGCTAAGCTCCATGGTTTTACTCACCAACATTTCTCTATGTGAATGAAATTACAGATCCAAAGAAAACAAACAGGTAAAAAGAAATGTAGAATTTGAAATAAATAAAGAATGGAGTTTCCCAGGGTTTTAGTGAGTACAGAAAAAAAGGGGAAGAACAAATATTTATTATCTATAAGACACAAATTGCAGTAATACATGCTAGTGATAAAAAGACAAAAAAAATAGTCAATTGGTGAAATGGATAAAGGGTTAGACCTGGAATCCAGAAGACTGGGTTCAACTTTGGCTGCAGATACCTATTAACTTTACCCTGGAAAAAAAATCACTTAATATCTATCAGTTTTGTTTTTCTTATCTGAAAAATGGGAGAAAAAAATAGAACCTACTTCCCAGAACTTTTAATGCGGATAAAATGAAAAAAAATTTTTCTGGCAAATCTTAAAATGCTAGCTGTTATTATTATCAGAGGGTTATGTCATATAATTAGGTCTCGATGCAAATTACAAATCTCTGAAAATGGTCCCATTATTCAAATTCACCCTGCATTTTCCATCTGGGCTGGAACCAATTACATAATTTATATAACTACAACTTCAAATAGTGCAAATTCAAACACGTGAAATCACTTTGGGAAATTCATCATGAGCATTAATTGGAACCTAACTATATATGCAAATAAGTAGGTAAAAGAGGTTGCTCCAAATTGGGAGATTTGTTGCCAGCCTCATTTTCACATGCAAAACAGGAATTTAAAACAAAGAGATTGTGGGGTTGGATGGAAGGATAATGGCCTTTCAGCAATTCCTCCTTAGCCTTTTATTCTTATCCTCCCTGAAGCCCCTGAAATGTTTTTCCATTCACCTATGTTTTGACAACCAAGAATTGATTACAGCTAAGGATACTTTCTTTTTTTTTTCATAGCTTTTTATATATAAAACATATGCATGGGTAATTCCTCAACATTGACCCTTACAAAAACTTCTGTTCCAACTTTTCTCCTTCTTCCCCCCCATCACCTCCCCCAGATGGCAATGTTAAAGTATATGTTAAATACAATATATGTATACATATTTATACAGTTGTTGCTAAGGATACTTTCTAACCTTAAGTCAAATAGAAGCTCTGGACAAATACAGATACAGATAGAAAGAAGAAAATTCTCAAATAAACTAATTGCTTGTGCTTTCTTATAAACTGGTTGGCCTGTCTGTGTTTCAAAAGATCTTTCTATTCATGATGTTTGTATTTATAAGAAATTGTGTCCCTCATTCGTAGAGGAAATGCTCTACAGCTATTTTTATAACCACGTTATAGAATTAAATGTCTTTGCTTTGAATTAATTATCCTTTGATTCACCAGTACAAGTAAAAGCATTGGTGAGGGCTCATGAACTACAGCTATATTCAAGAAGGGATGTCCTAGGTACTACAACCATAATACAAGCTAGAGAATGGAAGAGAAAGAGACAAACAGCTCCATAAATATTTGAGGAAGTAAAGAGCAATAATACAAAGTTGCTGGGGAAAGGGGTTCAGTGACTTCAAGGAAAGATAGCCCTTGAACTGAGCTTTGAAGGAACATAAAGATTCTAAAAGATTGTGTTTGGAAAAGAATTTATTGCACTCTTGGGAACTGGTAACCTATGCTATCCCATTTTTACAAAATATCCATGGCTATGCCCTTATCTGTATTTTGTATAAGGGAGAAACTGAGGCCCAGGAATAGTTGGTTGACTTTTTTTTCCTGGGGTCACAATGAATCACCAGTGGGAGCCAGAAGCTGACCCATCAGCCTTGACTGCTAGCCGGGAACCCTCACCACAAGCCCCTGTGAAGCCAAGAGAAAGAGGTCTAAGAACAGGAATCGAAGCCCATCCAACATCATGTGGTTCACTCAAATTGCTTTTTATTTTACTCATTTTATTTTTTTAAGGAAACATATATATGTGTATATAGAGTGTTCGGTGCCCTCTGGTACATGAAACAATCCAGCTTTCAGATGAACTGGAAAACCCCAAATTCTCCTCATTAAGATCCCAGGGCCCTCTCAACAGAGTATTGGACCTTTAACCCCAATGCCTGACCAAATTCCAGTTAGACATTAATGGTCATGCTGTGGTTTTAAAATCACTCTTGTGACCCCCACACACACCCTCACTCTCTTATTCCAAGGTTCATGTCTTTGGTATTCCACAAGTCCACACTCCTTCCGATTTGACATTTTTTCTTTGTCCTTATGAAAAGAAAGTCAGATGGAGTGTTTTCAAGGCCTTTTTCAAGTGTCTGAAAGAGTGGGAATAATACATAAGCCAGTGAACAGTCATGTCTCGGTTCCACCCAGGATCAGATAAGAAGGGATGGAACAGAATTAGAGTAGGACCAATTTGTATTAAATATTATTAAAAACAACAACAATCTTCCTAATACCAAGGCTAAATAAATTCTAAAACAAGAAAGTTAAGTGGAACTCATCTTGGAGTTCATCCAGAGAGCCAGAAGGAGAGGTAGGTAGATTATGTCATGATTTGGCTCTCATATAATCTATTGATTACAATCACATGGATAATATCGAGAAATCTAGAAATCTAGGTTTAAGTTCTGCCTTCCATGTGAGCAGGGGTAAGTTGTTTAACCCTCTAAACCTATTCCCTCTTTTGTGAAATGGGGGTAATACTTATAATATCTACTTCAAAGACTGTGTAGTTGTTGAATATTGTTAGGCTAGGAGAGTTGAAAGAAAAGAAAAGAAAAAAATCATCACACTTCTAAAGATGAACTTCAGAGCAGTGGGAAGATAGACTCCAAGAGGGCCAATGACAATAAATTGCCCTCTGTTTCCAGAGTAATTGAATACAGTTTTGGAAACCCTGGCTAATAAGAGTGCTAGTTGAGTGAGCAGAGAGCTCAGACATTTCAATTCAACATTTATTAAGCACTCACTCCAACTATATGACAGACACTAGACCTGGGGAATACAAAGACTAAGTAATCTCCATCTTTAAGGAGCTTATATTCTACTTCAGATATCTTTTATGTATAGAGAGAATATAATACAGAGAGTTGTCTGACAAGGTCAAATGAGAAGTCCAGAAAAAATATTCTAGGAAATTGGAGGAAAGAAAAGGAACTTTTAACTGGGGTATAGGGGAAGATGTGGGTTTGGCCTTGAGGTAAGGAATAATTTCATAATAATTTGAATTCTTCAGAAAATGAATGTTATGACTCAGAACAAAGTGAGTTCAATAGGATTGATGGACCACAATTATACTATCTGCTATCAAGAAGTCTGAAGATGTTGAAGTGCATGAGCTCAGGGGTTCCTAGTTACAGTGGACTAAACAGATATCCTTACTATGTCACTTAATCAGTAAACATGTATTAAGTGCTACTATGAGCCAGGCAATATTCTAAGCAATAAGAATGCAAAGAAAGATAAAAGTCAGCCTGTTACCTGTCTTTAAGGAGACCTAATCTTAAAAAACAGAAAAAGAAGAAAGAGGAGGAGGAGGAGAAGCATTGCCAGTAGCAGCAGCAGTAGTAGGGAATAGTAGTAAAGTAATTGTAGTAGCAGCAGTACCAGCAATAGGAGGAGGAGTAATAGTAAAATAATAGTAGCAATAGCAGGAGCAGTAATAATTATTGTAGAAATAATAATAACAGTAGTAGTAGTAGTGGTAGTAGTAGTAAAAAATAGAAGGAGAAAGAAAAGAAGTCCCTTTCACTGGAATGGTATATGACTACTTTTTAGGAGTATGGTAGGGAGTGATATTATTCTTTAGAGATGACTAGGGACTTGATGAGTCCTGAAGTCCCTTCCAAGTCTAAGATTTGATATTTCTTCCATATTTTGTGTGAATGAAGAAATGGCATCAAAATTGAGCTTTGAAGAAAATTAAAAATTCCAAAAAGCTAGAATAAAGAAAAAGTATAATCCAGACTTGGAGAAAGGGGAGGAATTGATAGATTGGGAGATTTTTGCATTTAAATGTACAGAGACAAAAGATAAAGTTCTAGGGAACAGCTGGTATTTTATTCTGTCTGGAAAATAGATCATGTGAAGGGGGATAATATAAAATAATATAGAAAAGATAGAATGGGGCCAAGTTATAAAGGGCCACAAGTGTCAGTCTAAGGAATTCTTTTATCCTGGCATCAATAGGTAGCCATTGCAGGATTTTGATTAGCCTGTAAAATGGTCAAATGTATCCTTAGAAAAAATATTTTGTCAGCTATGTGAAGTGTAAATTGGAGAGAGAAGATACTGAAATCTATGAGACCAATAAGAAGGTGGAGATTTCAAGTTTTCCTTTGAAGCTAAATTCTTGGAGCAGGGAATGAAAAAGAAAAGTGCCTTAAAAAACTTGAAATGTACAGTTATAACCTTGTTAAGTTCTCTATTTTTAAAATGTTATTTTCTGGAAGAGACATTGACCCCTTTGGAAAGCAGTTTGAGGAATTCTATTGCAAAGGCAAATTGTAAACAAGGTTGCTAAGGGCAACTTCAGCTATTAAGAGAAGCTTCATTGATTTGAGTTTTGAGCAACACCTAGCAAAGTAGATTTTTTTCTTGCTAAAGAGGAAGGTTTCTCTCTTCTGGAAAAGGAGAGTGGAAAATTACTGGCTTCTGGTTGGGCAAAGGTTCTGAATATTTCACCTGGAATTTCAGCCATGTGGTTATAATCACTCTTCTTGGTCCACATAGAAGAAAGTATGCAGGAACTCCAAACTTAATTCCCAATCAAGCCTGCTAGAAAGAGAGACAAATAGGGATTTGCAAGTGATGAGCAGAAAATATCTATGAAACATTTATGAGAGCAAAATCACTGGCACTTGAGAAAAGTTGGCTTGAAACATCCAGTCAAGTATATGAACTGAGAAACTTAGTTCTAGTTAAATGGTTGAGTTGCAAAGGAACATTCTAATAAAACTATGTGAAAGATTAGATGATAAAATTGCTACCACAATTAAAGAAATAACAAAAATCTGCCTACAAAAAGTTTTTTTTTTTGGTTGTTGTTTTAGATAAATATTCATTAAACTACTTAAATACAATGTTCTGTTTTTTAAGAATAATGAATGGGAAAGAATGCTAATCTATTTGTATTATTAATCATAGTATTAAGTGTATTTTTTCAGTTGATAGTTTGTGGGAGCTAAGAATATAAAAAGGGCAGGTAGCTGGGGCAATAGAGACTGAATTCAAATCCAGCTTAGACACAGACTAACTGTATGATCCTGTGCAAGGCAATTTATCCTATTTGCCTCAGTTTCCTCATCTATAAAATGAGCTGAAGAAAATGGCAAACCACTCCAAAGTAAATCCCAAATTGGGTCACAAAGAATAAGACACAAGTGATGTGATTGTACAACAGAATATAAAAAGAAAAGGTTTTATTGCCACCTCATGGCAGTGTAACCTAATTGCAGGCTCAGTTATTTTCAAATATTTTTAAACTGGAATCTGGGAAATTCCATTGCAAACCTAAGCATAAACAAGTCACAGCAGAAACATTTCAAGGGATGTTGGGGCAGCATTTTTTTCTGATTCCTTTATGGGCACATTACTACGATAATTAAAGCCTCTATAGGAGAGCAAAGGTGAGTACTACCAAAATGCCTTTGTTCATCTTCCAAGTCTATTATTTCTCTCTGGAACTGTAAAGTATTGTCTTGGTTGCTGGAAATTGTCTGTAAATGAGAGAGCCTCAAAGCCATGCTCTCAGACAAGAGTCTAATTAGCTCTTTATCTGGATCCATTTTTTATCA
The DNA here is from genome assembly GCF_048593235.1 of Sminthopsis crassicaudata. Lineage (NCBI taxonomy): Eukaryota > Metazoa > Chordata > Mammalia > Dasyuromorphia > Dasyuridae > Sminthopsis > Sminthopsis crassicaudata. The sequence goes on along the minus strand of NC_133619.1, from coordinate 64,430,594 downwards.
CCCACAGTAATCTGTCCAACTCCATTCCCATTCTGAACTTCCCACACAGAAAGAAAACAGAATCTTGCTATTGCCCACAGACAACAGTCTTTCTTCTAATCAGAACTCAAAGATAAGACCCTTTTCCTTATTGCCAGTCCTTAGAGAACTGATCCAGAAGCAGACATGCAAACTCATCCCAGACACTGAAGGATGGGAATTCTTTAATCATAGAATCCTATGCATGAATCTCTTTATAAACCACGAATTCCTATTCTACATTATCTCTGAAAACTAATAAGTCAGAATTGGATCACCAACATAAAAGTTACCTTCTGAGCTCCTAAAGACTCCTTCCAATAGGGAGATAGTTACTAAGAACATAATTCATATACAAAATATGCTCCCACTCCCCATTCATGAGCCTATACTCTCACAATCTCTTTCTTTCTATGATTGTGTCATGTAGGGACCAATTTCCGTCCAAACAAGTATCTAAGTATCTTAGTTGTAGAAACTAAGAATTTTTCCTTTGTCCCAGAACCTTATCATTTCAAGGGACGTCAGAAGTCATCCAGTCTAACCCAAGCAAATTTCCTTCTCCAACGTACTCCACATTGGCTCTTCCAGTCTTTCTCTGATGTCTACTAGAGAGAAGGAACTCATTCTATCCTAAGACTATTTCACTTTTGTTTAGTTCTAAAATTTAAGAAAAATTTCCTTACATCAGGCTAAAATCTGTCTCTTATCCACTTCCATCCATTGCTCCTGGTTGTCTTCTAGAGCCAAAGAGAATTCTGATGCTGCCTCCACAATCCTTTAAATACTTTAAGAAAACAAGCATACTCTCAAATGATAATGATAAATGGGAATGTGGGAAAACTGGGACACTTATGCATTATTGGTGGAGTTGTGAAATAATCCAATTATTCTGGAGAGCAATCTGGAACTATGCGTACCCTTTGATCCAGCAGTGCCATTACTAAGTCTGTGTCCTAAGGAAATAATAAAAGAGGGGAAAGGAACCACATGTGCAAAAAATGTACGTAGCAGCTCTTTTTGCAGTAGCAAAGAATTGGAAAACGAGTAGCTGCCCATCAGTTAGAGAATGGCTGAACAAGTTGTGGTGTATGAAGGCAATGGAATATTATTATTCTATAAAAAATGTTTAACAAGCTGAATTTAGAAAAATTTACATTAATTGATGCTGAGTGAAACAAGCAGAACCAGGAGTATATTATATACAATAGCAAGAATGTGTGATGATCAACTATAAAAGACTTAGTTCTTCTCAGTGATTTAGCGATCCAAAGCAATCCCAATAGACTTTGGACAGAAAATGCCATCTGCATCCAGAAAAAGAACTAAGGAGACTGAATGTAAATCAACCCATGCTATGTTCACTTCTTTTTTCTGTTTTTTTTTTTTATCTCTCCCATGGCTTTTCCATTTTGCTCTGATTTTTCTCTACCAACATGATTCATAAGGCAATGTGTGTTAAAAATATATATATATATATATATTTTTAAATCATGTTCCCCCTGAATTTTCTCATTAACAGATTAAACATCCCTGATTTCTTCAAACTCTCTTTGGACAGACTTTTTCCTCTCTAATTCTTTAATATCCTGATCAACCCACCCCCACTTTGGATATTCTCTTGCCTGTCACTTTCCATACCTAACAAAGACTGATGGCAAGTACAGAAGTAAGATTCTAGAGCTTCCCTGTATGAAAGTAAACTAACATGAGCCTTGGTTTGAGTGTGGGATGTGGGACATTTCTTCACGCCAGCCTTGGAGTTGAATTGTTGTTGCCACCACCAGCTACCAATTAGAAAGCTAGAGATTTTACATCAGACATTACTTTCTTTTTAAACACCAAAAATCAGCAGAACCTAGATTCTGTTCCTCTTCTTCCCACCCACCTCCCCATAACCCTCCACTTCCACCATCCCATTTCTCAACTCAACAATGGTTGAATGAACAGAACTGAAAGTTTCCAAAGAATTTCACTTCTGGGCCAAGACCAAGAATGGAAACTTTTAGCCTGGGAAGGGAATTTGGAGGAAATGGAACAAGTGAAAACAGAAGGTTGGAATTAGGAGGAAATAAGAGCAGCATCACAGCTTCCGGAGCCCTGGTCCCCCCGGATACAGCAATACCGGGACCATCAGATCCTGTAATTACTCTTGACATGAAGAACAAGGCTGATGACTCACCCAATATTAGCTCTGACCTCTTAGAAAAATGAAATGCCAGATTCTAAGGAAAGCCCCATTCTTCAGATTTGGTAATTCAGGTATGATAGTTTTACGTTTAGAAATTCCTAGAGCATTAAGGCAATAGACCTCAGAGATCAAAATAATATTCATACTTTCTTAGTCCTTTATTCAATTTAACTCCATAAACATTTATTAAATGCCTACTATGTGTCAGGTACTAAGTTTGGGGGATACAAATAAGAAAAAGAGACTGTCCCTGCCCTCAGAGAGTTTACAGTCTAATGAGGAATAATAATACACAGAAGGATGATGAAAAAGAGAGAGGGCATGAGGTTCCATGGAATCAAGACCAGACAAAGTTTCTGGCAAAGAAAATAGAATTATTTAGAAGATTGTGTGTGAGTCCTCAGTAAAAGAAGGCTTTGGGAGGAGTTAATGCTTCTAATCCTCCAATCAGAGGATAGAGGCAACTGGAGGATGAGTTGAGAAGGGTTGAGTATCAGAATCTGAATAAATCTGTAAGATGATGAGATTTCATGACATATAAGTAAGTGTTTATGATGTGACATGCTCATGACATATAAACCATAGTGCTTTCCTCACAACAACCTTTTGAGATAGGCAATGTTAGTCATTACACTCCCTTTTCACAATGAAGAAATTGAGATTAGGAAAAGTTAAGCAAATCACTTAACTGAGTGGCTCATCATTTCTTACAGCACAGTACTATTCCATCTTAATCGTATGCCATAGCTTGTTAGAAGCATCTCTCTATTTCTAATACTTTGCCACCACAAAAGAGCTGGTATAAATATTTTTATTCATATAGGTCCTTTTCCTTTTTTTTTTAATCTCTTTGAGATGCAGACCTAGAAATGATATTGCTAAATAAAAGAATCAGTTTTATAGCACGTCAGGCATAGTTTCAAATTCCTCTCCAGAATGGTTGGATGAGTTCACAATTCTACCAACAGTGTATCACTGTGGTAATTTTCCTATGTCCTTTCCAACATTTGTTATTTTTCCTATTCTGTCATGTTAGGTATGAAGTGGTATCTAACTATTGTTTTCTTTTTTTTTAGATAGTATTTTATTTTTTCCAATTACATGTAAAGATAGTTTTCGACATTAATTTTTATAAGATTTTAAGCTCCAAATTTTTTTCTCCTTCTTTCCCTTACCTCCCCCATCCCCAAGACAGCAAGCAATCTGATATAGGTTATACTATGCAACCATTTTAAATATATCTCCATATTTGTTACATTGTTAAAGAAAAACCAGAACAAAAGGGAAAAGGAAAGAAAAAGCAAACAAAAAAAAATTTAAGGTGAAAATGGTATGCTTCAATTCACATTCTGTATCATAGTTCTTTTTCTGGATACAGACAATATTTTCCATCCCAAGTCTATAGGAATATCTTGGATCAATGTAATGCTGAGATGAGTTAACTCTGGCATAGTTTATCATCACATGATCTTGCTGTTACTGCGTACAAAGATCTCCTGATTCTGCTCATTTCATTTAGCTTCAGTTCATGTAAATCTCTCCAGGCTTTTCTGAAATTAGCCTGCTCATCATTTCTTATAGAACAATAATATTTCATTACATTCATATACCATAATTTATTCAACCATTCCCCAAATAGTAGACATCTACTCTGTTTCTAGCTCTTTACCACCACAAAAAGAACTGTCACAAGCATTTTTGCACATGTGGGTCCTTTCTCCTTTTTTATGATTTCTTTGTGATATAACTCCATATAGTTTTATAGCCCTTTGAGTACAGTTCCATACTATTCTCCAAAAGGACAGAATCACTTCACAACTCCATGAACAATGAATTAGTATTCCAGTTTTCCTACATCTCCTCTGAAATTCAGCATTATCTTTTCCAGTCATCGTTAATCTGAGAGTTGTGAGCTACCATCTGCTGTTTTCCTTTGTATTTCTCTTATCAACAAGAATTTTTTTCATATGACTATAGATAGCTTTGATTTCTTTTTATCTGAAAACTTTCTGTTCTTATCTTTTGACTATTTATCAATTGGAGAATGACTTGAATAAATGTTTGAATTGATTAATTTTATCAATGTCCAATATTCTGGAGAGGAATTTGAAACCAGTATCTCTCACATTAGTATCCTCATCATTAATGGCTGCCAGCCCCTTGAATCTGACTCCTGAGCTAGTTCCCTATGCAACTTATACTCAAGATATTTCTTTTTTCTCCTCTCCATTTAAACTTACTTACAATCAAAGATGACAAGGATTAAACCTTAAAATTGCAGAGTCTACAGCATGGTATAGAGGAAAGAGCATTAGTTATCAAATTTGGACATCTGGGTTCATGTCTTGCTTCTAACACATGTCAGGTGTGTAGCTCCAGATGAATTCCCTTGACCTCTCTGAAAGCATCCGTTTTCTATAAGATAAGAATCGATGAGACAGGGATCACTTGCACCATCTGCCTCACAGAGTTTGCTGGAAAACTGTTTGCAGCCTTTAAAGTGATATACAAATGTAAGTAATGATTATGTAGTCTCTCAACTTAGAGCTAATGAAATTGAGGACTGTATAAATTAAGCAACTTGCCCCAAGATCACACAGCTAGCTATTGTCATAACTGCCAACTTTTACCCAAGCTCCATAGCCCCAGGCCCATGTTCCTTCCAATGACAGACACTTTCAGCTGTGAAGCCCAAAATTGGACTTAAGACTCTGATCAGTTAGTTATTATCCATTATAAGAAAATGATATCTGAGAGGGGATTATTATTCTTATGCTTTTTTTAGTTTATTATTATGCTCAAATTTTATTTTATTCACAGTACTATGGGAAGTACCACACTGAAGAGCTAATCCTTTTCTCCTGCTCTCTTCTTTGACCTAGCTTAGAACTAATTGTTAGTCACCAAGATGGAGATTGGATCTTGCATCTCATTATCTCAGTCATGTTTTTAATCAGGCAACAATGGGTGGCGACAGAAATCAAATACATTCATCTCTGAAAATAGGTCTCTCAGCAGGCCTTCAGAGTACTTCAAACAATCTCAACGTATGCTATGTTTATTATCTTACTATTAGATTGTCTAAATTTAATCCCAGTAACATGTTAGTGTGAGAATGTACTTGACACTAGAAGAATCCAAGGAGTGAGTCTAATATATCATGAAAATTTCAGGCAGCCACTCTGACTAGTCTTAAATGAGACATTTCTGGGAAGGTAGGTTTTCTAGTATCTCTCACATGAACCCCATTCAGACAGCCACTGCTCTTTACTCTTAAGGTTAAAACTAGGGGTCAGCAATCCTTGGTGGGTATCTTCATCTGCTTTGAACAGAAACCACTGGTACATAGTTGTTTTGTGGGGAGGGGAGGCTAATCCTTTACTGACAACTTTTTATTTTCTTTTCATCAGGGTTATGTTCTTTTATTTTTAAGTATTTATTAGACATATGTGCTAGAATGAAGCTACAAAGATTTAATAAGAGATTGTGGACAAGCAGCCCACCCAACAGAGATGTTGAGCCTAAAGGAAGGTACATGAAGATTTTACAAAGAAAGAGGGGGAGGATTCTGGGAAGATGGAGGAGTAGGTTAATACAGCAAGGTTTCCTGCGCAAACAGAACAAATTTGCACCTCAGAGCTAACATAGATTAATAAAAAATCAAGAAGACTTGGGGCAGAATAGAGATCCTCCTGGTACAACCCCAGAAGATCTGAAAAAAGACCTCAAGCTGGAGATTAACCCAAATGCAGTACAAACACCTCTGGGCTATCTCCACAAACACCAAATGGAGAACCTTGGGGTGAGCTAGGTGTGGCTGGAGCCTCAGCAAGAACCACAGAAACTTTCACCTCCTGAACAGCATGGTAGGATCTAAATCCAGGAAGATTGAGTGAACTTCAGCTGATTAAGAACACCAGACCCAGCTATGCTGCTGGGATGCTGCCCTGGGCGAGAAGGAATCAGCATATCAGAGCAAAGGAGCAGCAGGGCAGGAATGCTGCTGATTTCGGGCAGGGTTGCTAGAGAGGATCTCTTGCTTTGGAGTGCTAGATCACAAGGGAGAGCTGAAGTGAAGTTAGAGGCACTTTCCCTCTTCCACTCTGCCATTAGAGGTACTTCTAACAATACCTTTTATTTAAAAAAAAAATGAAATAGCAAAGAAGAAAGAACCCCACCATAGAAATCTACTTATGGGAAAAGGGAATACCAGTATTCATCTTCAGAGAAGGGAACTGAGGGGGAAAAAAACTTCTACTCCAAAGAATAATGTGAAATGGTTCCCCGCCAAGAGAAATTCAAAAAAGTATTTAAAAATCAAATGAGAGACATTGAGGAAAAACTAAAAAAAAAAAAAATGAAAACCATCCAAGAAAAACAAGATTATGAAAAAATTCTAACCATTTAGAAAAGGAACTACAGAATCTCAAAAATGAAAATAACTCTTTGAAAAATAGAATTGAGGGACAGCAGTGGATAGAGTACCAGCCCTGAAGTCAGGAGGACCTGAATTCAAATCTGATCCCAGACACTTAACATTTCCTAGACATGTGACCCTGGGCAAGTCACTTAAGAAAAGCCTCAGAAAAAGGAAAGAAAATGAGAATTGGGCAAGGAGAAGCTAGTGAAACAATAAGAGACCAAGAAATAACAAAACAGATTTTAAAGATTGAAAAAATAAAACAGAATATGAAACATCTTATAACAAAAATGACAGATATAGAGAACTGATCAAAAAGAGAAAATAAAAGAATAATTGGGCTGCCTGAAAGCTGTGACCAAAAAAAGAACCTTGATACAATAATGCAAGAAATAAGCCAAGAAAATTGTCCTGAAGTGATAGAACATGAGGGGAAAGTAGAAATAGAAAAAAGATCTACCTATCACTACTTCAACAAGATCCTTTCTGGAAAACATATAGGAATATTATTGCCAAATTTCAAAACCCCAGATCAAATAGAAAATTTGAAAAAAAAATTAGAAAATAACAATTCAAATATGCTAGAGCTATAACTAGAATTGTACAGGACTTATCAGCAGCCACAATAAAAGACCACAGGTAGGGCAGCTAGATGATGCAGTAGATAGAGCCCTGAGTTCAAATCTGACCTCAGACACTTATCACTTTCCTGGATGTGTGAACCTGGGCAAGTCACTTAACTCCAATTGTCTAAAAGAAAAGAAAGAAAAAAAAAAGACCATAGGTACTGGCATCATATCTACCAACAATCAAAAGAACTAGTCCAGTAGCCAAAAATACCACATCCAGTAATATTATCTATAATATTGAATGAGAAAAAAAAATAGTCATTCAACAAACTTGCAAATTTTCACAGGATTTTCAACCAACCCAAACCCAAAAGAAAACTTAAAATATACAAACTAACATCAAAGATCAATTTCAAGGAACTTGACATAGACAAATTATTTGTTTTTGTTTTTACATGAGCAATGTAAACCATATGCTTAAGATTGACATCAACAATAGGGTATCTCCAAAGAAAGATTGAGGCAGAGGTAAGATAAAAGGAGTAATCATGTTATTACAAATGAGGTACAGAGGCACAGAGTCATTAGAAGGGGGAGTAGGGCTGGTCTTCATACCTACTCACATCGGGAATGGTCTTAATAGGCAAAACTACATATATCCATGAGGGGTATAGTACCTTCCAAAGTCTGTAAAGAAATAAAGGGGAAGGGATGGGTGGATAGGGAAGCAAAGGGTAAGGGAAGAAGACAAAAGAGGGATCCATAGGTGGGGAAAGGGTAAGTAACAGCAAGACAAATTAAGGAGCAGAATCATGGATAGAAAAGGTGTGTATGTATGCAGAGGGAGGATAATGTGTGTATGTATGTATATGTATATATCTACATATGTATACATAAATATATTCTTTCTTAACTGTAAGAAAGCAGCAGAATGGTAGAGAAATGAAAACAGGGAGGAGATAAAGTAAAAAAGGTGCACAGCAGAGAACCAAAGAACAATTTACCAGGAAGTAAAAATAAATAAATAAATAACACTGATGAACACAATTTTTCTACTAATATATACACTTTCTTGATTTGGTAATTTGTCGTTATATATTTTGAATCCTCCCTGATGTTCTGCTGGACACATAACAATGTACTGTTTTGTTTTGCTTTATTTTGTTTCATATTTTTCTGCATTTTTTTTCTTGTTCTGTTTTTTTTAAATAATAATTTAAAAAAGAAAGAAAGAAAAGACTTCCAGACCCTGAAGTATCAGGAATTGTTACTTTGTCATCCATGAATTTGTGTGTGTGTTCCTCAATAGCATTCTACTCTAAGTTTGAATCCACTTTTCCCATAGATTCTATATGTTGGTGGGAGAGTGTTCCCCAGGTTGGAGAAAGGCAGAAAAACGTTTTGAAATTACTATAGCAAGAATAGCTCTCTGAGCCAGCAAAATCAATGTGGTGTGTGTCAGTTCTTCCAATTTGAGGTGGGGGTAGGAGAACAGCATACAGTAGCTACAGTGAGAAACGTTATGGCAGAAATAGCAGCCTGGTCATATTTGGCTGTCTATACTTTCCTTATGCCCCATGACAAATGGATATCTATGTGGGTATAGCTGTTAGTGAGAGAGCGGCCACACAAAATGCCAGTGATACTTTACCACTGTGAGGTCTCCCCCATCCAGACATTTTCCAAAGTATTTTGCACCCAACTGCTCTGGAAAGCCCAACTCGATAGCCTTGACCAGAATTTCTAGGGGGAAGCAGGAAAGAGATGGACAGACATGGGGACATCAGGAAAGCCAAATCTGGAAGAGAAAAGTAGGAAAGGGTGTCCTAGTCAAAGACTAAGTATTAAAACCCAAATATACATATATGTTGATGAAAAAGTGTTTGGCCAGAGTGTAATGAAAGGTAGTGAAAATAGACGGAGTTGCTTGTGATGATATTTTGGCTCTAAGCCCTTCACTCCAGGACTGGGTCTAAGAACCATGGGCTCATAAATGTAGAACTGGGAGGGACCTTAGTAGTCATTTTTAACAAATGAGTCATCTGAAATAAGAGAAATTGAGGAAGTTCCCCAAAATCAAGCCCTGGACTATGTCTCCTCTATAAAATGAAGAAGCTATTCTAAAAGAGTTCTTTCTTTACTAAATCCCATTATCCTAAATATAAAAATAAACTAGCTTCAGATTATTCCTGGTACTTCTTTAGAGTGTTCTACATGGTTTTTGGTGACTCATGGTCTCACAAGTTTGTGGTGACAAGAGCCCTTTGAAGATAAGTTAGCTATGTGCTTCTCCCTAAAGTTGAAAGTCTACAACTCATGGAACCTTCAGGTGAGAGTCGAAAGACATGACCATGGCTTTTGTGAACTTGACTTTGAGTTCACCAATATTGGGGGGAGTCTTTGAACCTTCTCCAAACTCTCCTAAGAAATGGTTAGCGTACACACACACACACACACACACACACACACACACACACTTGAGAAATTATCTCTACCATTCTCCTGCTATCAAGCACAACTAAAAAAGGATGTCATTCTCTCCCCTCCTAAAAGGTATCTGGAGAATATCCCCATAATGTGCCAAACACTATGCCAAATGCTTTACAAATATTATATCACTTTTAAACCCTAAATGTGAATATTTAAATATTATCTATGCACTAATTCTATGAAGCAGTAAATCATGTGATGCAAATGTGGTACATTGACAATAAAATAGGTATTCAGCAAATAACAACACAAGATCACAATCACATACCAACACCAAGGATATAGATAAACCATAGCCTTCACATCAGAATCATGGGTACAGGTTGTGGTTTCAGCTAACATGTGCCAATTGTATTATTACTAGAAATAAATAATAGACTTTCACATTTACATTTGTCATTGTAAAGCAACATAGTGAGTATGATAGCAGGAAATAGCATAGAGAAGTAGAAAACAGGAATAATAATAATAATAATAAAAACAGGAACTTAAGAAAGACTGAAAAACTGGTGAGAAAAGAACAAATTGCACACACACACATATATACACCTACATACATATACATATATACATACATATAAGCATATGCAAATATGGTATACATATATGCAAGAATATAGATATGTATGTATACACATGTAATATATGTGCATATATACAATTGTACAACAAAATTTTAAGAACAAATTAAATTCTTCCCTCCAAAAGTAGAAAGAAAAAAATCAGTTAATTAAATAATAATATGATTAAGAATAGTATTTATTAATTTAAGAACAAAAAATTAAAATTTCAGAATGTTTCTATCTCCCAGTAATTTTAATAAAATTGCTGGGAAAATCTACTTTAAAATAAAAAGGAAAAAATCAAACCATGTTCAAAATCACAAAACATTGAATCTTCATTCATAGTCATGGTACTGTACACTGGAGGTAATAGACAGTTGCTTTTACTCATCTTCACCTTTTCTTCTGTGGCATATAACTTTCTCTCCCTTGGCCCTTCCTCTCTGGGGATAGCTTTACTTACATACCAGGCCTAGGAACATCAGATGGATTCTTGTCTCTGGGCTGCCATTGACTCTTTTGCCCAGAGAAACTCCATTGAAAGTTCTTTTTGCTCTGAAAAGTTGCAAAAATGACTCGATAATTCTTTTCTATGGCAATGAGTCCTAGCCACAGAGAGTGCTTCCCTCCTAATCACTCCTTTCCTTGATGCAGTCAAATAATATACTGAGGTTAGCAAAGCAAGTGGTATTTAAATACAAAATGGATAATTAAACTGTTAAGAGACAAAGTTAAGCCTCCTAAGACTATGGGAAATATCAAACTCATGCCCTCTTAGAAAAGAGGAATTGCTATGTTCCATCTGCAGCCCGAATGGATTTAAGCAAGGCAAAATCTGTTAATACCATATTGATTCTGGAGTCTAACACTCATGATTTCACAACTATAGACATGTTTCTTTGGAAATATGGAGGCTGAATCTCTGAAATTCCCCCAGAGTCTTCTCCCAATTGGAAAGAACAGGAGGAGCTAAGGTAAGTCATTCTAGTCTCAAAGTCAGGCCAAAACTCTCCAAGAGTCATAGAGAAAAAGGAAGCAGAAGACTTCTGCCTGATACCCACAATCATGCATCTCTTGGTGTCCCAGAGGATATGTGCACAAAATAACACTATACAAGAAATATAGCATTCTGGCAAATAAATAAAAAACAAATAATAAACTACATATTAATTCTATATTGGAGCCAGTTAAGTGGAACATTTAAGATCTATTCCAACTCTAAAATTGTTTGGCTCTGAGATGGAAAGAATGAAAAGGGAAATATAGAGGAGATGGTACAAGGTCTAAATGAAAAGGGAAACCAAGAAAAAAATGTTAGACAAGATAAATGCAAAGATGGAGACATAAAAAGGCAGGTGTTTTGTTCAAGCAGAAAAAATATAGAAGCAGACATATACCTACAGAGTAATACTAGTATAAGCAACCATACACAAACAGAATTTTATAGGTAAATATTCTCATCTTGTAGTTGTTTTAGGGTTATGCTGCTCTAGATTTAAGCTATCTTGCATTTTTACAACCCTCAGCTCAAAGGAGATATCTTGGCACTGGCCTTTGTAGGCTGGGTAACAGCTGAACTTTCTGAATATTTTACAAGCTTTCTTACATTTGATCAATAATATGGGAATGAAAGACTAGTCAGAACTAATTTAGTACTTAGTATTCAGAACCTTCACAAGCAGAAATATGGAAAAAAGAAGGGGGAAATATACGTGTGTATACATTTATACGCATATAGTCAAACTATATTTTGCATGTTTTTTTAATAATTAAAAATTAAGTTGTTCAAAAAAAATGTTTGGCACCCAGATTTGTAGACTGATTTCAACTGACGCCCTATAAGAAATATATTTCTCTCAGTTACATTACTTAATTTGACTTGGGTATTTTAGAATGTGAATTAAATAAGTATCTTATTATCTTGTTTTTTCTTTAGCTTTGAGGACATCAAAAATGCTTGGAAGAAAGGAGATGAAACTACTCAGGACCCAGAATAATGATCATGTAAGTCAGGGATAAATAGGGTCATGATACCAAGCAAGACTGTTGGAGTGAATAGTCAGAGATGAACTGTAGGAAAATTACATCCCAATAGAGCTCTTCACCATCCTATAGATGCTACCATTATTAATTGCTTTCTTTGGATTCAAATACTATTCAAATGAAAATAACCTGTGAGAGGGGAAAAATTTAGGCCATTATCAGGCATTGACAGATACATTAATCACTAGTTCTAAGTGTGTGTGTGTGTGTGTGTGTGAGAGAGAGAGAGAGAGAGAGAGAGAGAGAGAGAGAGAGAGAGAGAGAGAGAGACACAGACAGACAGACAGACAGACAGACAGACAGAGACAGAAAGACAGACAGACAGACAGAGACAGAGAGAGACAGAGACAGAGAGAGGAAAGGAAAAGGAGAGAGAGAGAGAAAAGAAAAAGGAGAGAGAGGGAGAGGGAGAGAGGGAGGGAAAAGAGAGAGGGAGAGGGAGAGGGGGAAAAGGAGAAGGAGAGGGAAAGGGAAAGGGGGAAAGGGAGAGGGAGAGAGGGAGAAGGGGAGAGGGAGAGGGGAAGAGAGAGAAGAAGAGGGAGAGAGAGAGGGAGAGGGAGTCTGGGTCTCTCTATACCACTTACCCTGCAAGTACAGCTGCCATTTAGAGTCTTAATCCTAGTACTGATCATCCCAGAAATTTGACCTGCTCTGTTTTTCCAATCTGGAAAAAGTTTCCTAAATGTGTAAGTCTAGGGAAGTCTTCAGATGGCTTAGAAAGGCATCTTCACCCTGGCTCCCTAGCCTGGGTGGTCAAGCCGAGATGGGTAGCCAAAAGAGGTAAGGATTTTGGTAGTGAACACGTGAGTCTTCTGACCAGATGTTCACTCAGGAACCAACAAGTCAGGGCATCAAGTCAGGGCATTATGTGAGTACATATAATAAAGGCTTTTAAGATTACACGTGGCTATTGTAAATTGACTTTGGATGTATCAATATTGGAACCTTAAACTTCCTACTGACCCAAAAAAGGAGTGGAAAGGCCTTTTAGAAATCATCTTTTTCATTCTTCTTTTGTCAAGCACAACCAGAAAGAAAATCATCCTCTCTTATCCTAGTTTCTCCTTTATGCATGATCATTATTCTGGTGTGGTATAATCCACTAATCCTAAATAATGCTATTTCCTTTCTTCCAAGCAATTCTATGATCCCATTTACCCTCTGATATCCTCAAGCTTAAGTAAAAACTACATAATGAGTTCCTCAACTAACTTCAATTCCAATACAGATAAGTTAAGTCAAGTCATGGAATTGAGAGAAATTGATTTCTTATAGAAAGTCAGTTAAAATCAATTTATCCTTCCTTTGGTTATCTGGTGTCCCACCTTCTTCCTGGAGGATCACCATACTGCTGCCCAATCAGAATTAACCTTATTATAACTCAACACTCCCAGTTTCAATGATCCAACTAGTTGATTTTGAAAGAAGAGAGAGGAAGTTCAAAGACCCCAAATTCAGACTGGGGAGTAAAAACAATAAAGAATAGAAATACAATACAATTTTTCCTGCTCCAGACTAATTCCAGCTATTAGTCTGCTTGACATATGGTAGATGTTTAATAAATGCTTTCTGATTAATTGGCATAGAGACACTCATCTCTCTACTTTCTCCCCCTTCCTTTCAGGTATATACATATACCCAAAATTCCAAATAAAAGAGTATAATTGGAAAATGTGGGGGAAAGGGATGGCTACAGGAAAATGTAGGTGTGTATTTAGGGAAGAAGTTACTTATTCCCCTCCTTTTTCTTTGAACCTCCAAAGGAAAGGAATTGCCACAGATATAGCAGGAGGAACTGGAATTAGACAACAGGAAAACCTTCTCATCAGAGTAATATAACATGGGAAGGATGAGAAGCTTTAATGAAAATGTCTTTGCTGAGAGGTAAGAAAAATTCTCTCATTTTCTAATTTCTCTAATTCTTCTAATTTCATTTCTTAATTACAAGCTTCATAACCATAAAGGACCTTGGAGAGCACCTAAGCCAGGAGGTCTTACCCTTTCTGTTGTAGACCCCCAGATCATCTGGTAAAACCTATGAATCCCTTATCAGAATAATATTTTTAAATGTGTAAAAGAATACATAGGATCACTAAATTAATCAATTACATTGAAATGCAATTATCAAGACTCTAAAAATAAATAAAATTCAAGAACCCCGGTTAAGCACCCCTAATTTATTATATAAATGAGGAAAGTTGAACCAAAAGAGAAGAAATGACTTTTCCAAAAAGTAACTGAGACAAAAAGTAAGAGTCAACATCAGAATCCAAATCCTCTGGGTCCAAATCCAATGCTCCATTCCCCCCCCCCCCAACACACACACAAACACACACACAATAGGTCCACTTCCCCAAAAGTAAATGGAGATAAGAATCAAGGACGCTAAATTTTCTGGGAGCAGAAAGGAACAGGAGACCAGAAGTCGGGCCTTCCTTGGCCAAAGTATTGAGGCCTGAGCTCCAGGAGGAACCCACGAAGATAACTGGAGTGGTGGAGGGGTAGGTCAAAGATGATTGGGGGAAAGGGAGCTGGTCATAAGAGGAGAAAGGGAATAATTGCTGAGGTGGAGAAGAGTGGTGAATAGCTAGTAAAGCCTTTTGGCAGCCTAGGGCTCTGTGGGCCCTGCTTGCTTTGGGAACCACAAAGCCAAAATGTAAAGGAATCTGTTTTCTTAGGAAAACACATACTTATACATTCTGAGTAATTTCCCGTGGAACAAGACAAAAAAATAAACACAACACCCTAAATGGTTTTTCGCTTACAAATGGATTCGGGTAGAAAAAATTGGGAGAGGAAAAATATAGGGTGAGGGGAATCTCGATGCTATTTCCAAACCTCAGAAACAGTTTTGAGGTGGGAGTAAGGAGGGACCTGGGGCAAGATGGGGGAGGGAAGTTAGGAAAAGGGAATTGAGTAGTAGGATGGATAAGCTTGGGGGTTACCCAGCTTCCTTTTCTGAGCTCCTTCATCCAGCCCTGATAGAAATCTAAAATTCACACTAAAAAAGAGGATGTATTTTCTATGTGAAGGAAGCCAGCACTCTAACAAAATGGAACCCAGATTCCTGAAGATGATACGAAAGGGAAGGAAATCATGGGCCCAGAAGCTAGAAACTTCAACTTTATTCTAAGGAACAAGTATATTCTACAAAATAAATAGCCATATCTAGATGATATAGGAAAGACAGGTATTAAGAATATCTTCTGATCTGTTTGCTAAACTAATGCTGGCTGCTAAGACATTCCATTCTGGCTATATTATAAAGATAATTCACAAATCACAAGAGAATAACTGTATATTTTGATGAATCTGTAATTTCATCAATGTAGGTATTCCCTTCAATGGTATAACTTGCAAATTATTCATATATTCTCAACTCATGAAACAGAAGTATTTCATAAATATTCCATAGGATGATTTACCCAACATCCACAGGCCTTCCTAAAGGTAGCTTGACATTGCACAGATAACAAAGAAGCACATGGATCATTTAAGCATAGTATGGGTCCCACATGATTTTGAACAACCCTAAACTAACCCCAGGTTAGTCTATAGTAGGATGGACTATTATAATAGCTTCTAATTAGTCTCTCTGTTTCAAATATCTCCCTTCTTCAACCTGTCATCTGCACAGAAGCCAAAATGATTTTCTAAAGAAAAATATGATAATGTCACTCCCCTGCTCAAAAATGCCTAATAGATCTTTACCTCTAATTAAGTACAAATCCCTTTATTTGGCATTTTTATAAACTAGTTTCCACTTACTTTCTGGCATTCTGATATGTCATTTTTCTTTATGCACTCATGGACACATTAGCCCAATATTTGACAAAAAACAAAGATCCAACTGCAGAAGTAAGAACTAATCATTTGACAAAAACTAGCAGGAAAACTAGAAAGCAAAAAGACAAATACTAGGTATACACTAACATCTCATACCACATACCAATATAAATTCTAATTGGATACATTATTTAGAGACAGAGATGACATTATAAACAAATTAGAAGAGCAAGGAAGAAATTATCTTTCTGATTTAGAATAAAAGAATTCATGATCAAATAAAATATAGAAATGATCACAAAAAGATTACATGGTCAGTTTAAATTACATACAATTGAGAAATGTGTGCCCAAATAAAACCAATGCAGCTAAAATTAGAAGGGAAGAAAATCTTTGCAGAAAGTTCTTCTGGTAAACTTCTCATCTTCAAAATAATTAAGAAATTTATTCAGATTTAAAAGACTAAAACCCATTCCCCAATTGATAAATGGTCTGATTATCAATAATCATATGAAATATCCCCAAATCATTAAAAAAAATTAGAAAAAAATAAAAATTAGAGTATCTTTGAGGTTCTAACATCCATCAGATTGGTAAAGATAACAAAAAAAAACCACTAAATGTTGGAGAGGCTGTGAAAAAAAAAAGGAACACTGATGCATTGTTAATGGTGCTGTCATTCTGGAAAATAATTTGCAATTATGTACCTCAAAAACTGCATGTGACCTTTGATCTAGTATTATCATTATACACCAAAAAGAGCAAAAAAGAAGAAAAGGATATATAGATATAGATATAACTATAGATATAGGTATAGACATAGACATAGACATAGACATAGACATAGACATAGACATAGACATAGACATAGACATAGACATAGACATAGACATAGACATAGATACAGAGCAGCTTTTTTACAGCAGCAAAAATCTGCAAAGCAAGAGAGTTCCCCTTAATTGGGGAATAGCTGGGGATGGGGAAATGGTATAAAATGTACTAAAATACCATTCTTCCATAAGAAAAGCTGAAAGGAAGAGGTTCAGTAAAACCTAGTCCGATTTTTATGAGTTCATGCAAAATTAAGTGAGTGAACAGAATTTACATAAAGAAAACAAATGAATACAATATGATATGATATGGCACAATATAATATATATGACAATATAATATAATAACAATTTTGAAATACTTAAGGACAATTATCAATACAATAACCAATCAAGAATCCAGAGGACCAATGACAAAATATGCTACCCATTTCCTGACCAGTCTAAGTGCAGAATGAAGAAAAATTTTTGGACAGGTACAATGCATGAAATTATCTTTGGTCTATTTGTATTTGTTACAAGGATTGCATTGTTTTTTCTAGTGGGAGATAGAAAGTAGAAAATTAGTTTTTGTTCATTGAAAAATAAAATTTAACTTTAAAAATTACCTATGTAAACACATATATATACACATCTATTGGATTTAACATATATTTTAAAATATTTAACATATATGGATTATATGCCATCTAGGGGAGGGGGTGAGGGAGGGAGGGGAAAATTTGAAACACAAGATTTTGTAAGGGTCAATGTTGAAAAATTACTCATGCATATGTTTTGTAAATAAAAAGCTTAAAAATAACAAATCAACATTATTTTTAAAAAAGGAAAATGGGATCACAAAGATTAGACACAACTAAAAAGCAATTGTATGCAAGGTACACATTATTACAACCTACTTGTTGTCCACTCTCTGGTGATATGTGCAACTTCTTCACCCATTAACCCTGGAATATCTCAATACCCCCTTTCTTCAAATGAAAAATGAAAAGGTTTAACTAAATGATCTGTAAGGCCTCTCAAGGATTTGGCGTTATTTAAAAGAGTCTAGGAATAAGAAGAGATTTTAGATTTCACTTGGTACCACTTCTACAACCTTTCTTATAACTTCATGACTAACTCTCTAGATTTGTTTACACCATGAACTCTGGTTTGACCCAAAAGAAAATTCAGGTTCCTTCTCCAGATCATTTTTTGCGAGGTTCTTTCTGTCCATCAGTCTTTGTTCATTGCCCTAATCATCATTATTTGACTGTTGGGGATGTGAAGGTCAGGGGATTCCATTCAAATTCAAAAAGCTTTCATTAAGCATGTATTATGTGAGGGTAATGTATTAAATTCTGAGAATACAAAGACAGAAGCAAAACAGCCCTATCCTCAATGAACTTATGTTCTCTGGTAGTATGTACAAATATTAGTAAATATAAATATACTTTATTTATATTTATGTACTATACACACAGAGATATTGTAGAAACAAAATTGACAGCAAGTAATTGGCTATATGGAGTTCAGGGAAAATGAAGAGTTGAGTAAGATGTTGATGATACAAAATCAGGAGATTGGAAAGATTGGTACCCTCAATAGAAAGTGGAAATTTCAAAAGAAGGATATACTAAGAGTAAACTTAAATAATTTTACTTTGGATATAATGAGTTTGATATGCTTATGACACATTCAAGTGGAGATTCTAGGAAGCAGTTGGTGTGAAGGAAATGAAACTCTAAAAAGAGATGAGGGCTGAATAGTAGATTCAGAAGCCCCAACTGTGACTCTGTGATACAGGCAAATCATTTAATCTGTCAATGATCTAGACTAGTGCTATCAAATTCAAATTTAAAAAGGTCCACTGAACTATTTATAAGAATCCCTGAAGGTGAAGTATCAAATTTAGAAAACCACCAATTTAGTTCATATTTATTTATTTTGTTAAAAATTGCCCAATTACATTTTAATCTGGTCCAATTGCACTCTGGAGTTTTGCAGGCTACCTGTAGACCGCGAATTTTACACCATTACATCTCTATAACTATAAAGTATGCAATGGGAGAGAAAGTCACTCATTGGGCTTTGAATAATAAAATCACTGTTCCAGTCTCTATCCCTCAGTGCTACAATATCATAAATCTACCCCTCACAACCACTAAAATTGTTGAGGAGAAACCAAGTCCCAGAGAGAGGAAGAGACACCCAGACCCAATAAATTAATGGCTGGGCAAGTTTTAGTACTAATGTTGTTGCTCCCAATCAGGTGATTGTGACACAGACTCTTCTGCCTCATGTTAAGCCCCTAAAAGGACCATGTTAAATAAGCATTAAATCATCATGCTGGGTAGTGGACACAGACAAAAATCAAGTACTTCATTCCCTTAAGTTACATATTTTTTCTTATTGGAATAGACTACAATAAGCTTATAAATAAGTTAAAATAGATACAAAGTAAATGCCAAATAATATCAAAGAAAGGAATGTTAGTAAGACATTAGTAAGGGTCTTTGTGGTATCCACTAATTGATTTTTCCCTATCTAGCAGAAGTTGCTTTTCATGATTTTCTCTGAAAGGAAACAACAGCTAAGATCTTGCCAATACCTACTGGCCTTCTCCCTCAGCTTCCTTGTCTCTTGTCCCTCCCCTGCCAAATCTGTTAGATTTTCTTCAAAAAAAAATGAGCTTTTTAAACTACCATTTTAAACAACTGCTGCTCTTTCTTCAGTGAATTAGTAACTTCTCATCCTTTCCAGGCTATTCTGCCTTTCCACCTCCCCAGTGACTGCTGCTAGTAGCCACAATGAGAGGGGAGGTTGGCATTTACCACTTGGTGGCCAGCCCTTGGACAGAGCCCAGCCAGGGCTCCTAGGCTCCTAGGCATTTCTATCAAAGGAGACCAAACTCAGCTTTCCTTGACGCATGCTGAGGAATGCCACAAGCCATTGGCATGATAGTTGGGTTAGGAATGGATGGATGGGGAGGAAGTAATTCCATGTCCACCCCTTGACCAGCAAAATCAACAAATCAATAGGCTCTACCCTAGTCTTTTCAAGGGGGAAGAGTCCAGAAGGGAAGTCAATCATGCTAACATTATTCCCCATCATATACCTCTAAATATTCATGTGCATGACATGGAGCAGATGCTCAGGATCTCATTTTTCCTAAGTACAGAGAATATCACTATCCCTCAAAGGAAGGTAAGGAGAAAGGCTGTTAAGAACAATGTGACAGTATTAGAATTACACATTTTGACCTAGAAAGGTCATTAGATCTGATAAGTCATCTAGTAGAACTGTGCAGGAATCCCTATTTTTATAAGCCTAGCAAACAGTCATCTAGCCTTTGCTTGAAGATCTTCAGGGTGGGGAAGTCAAAATTTTCAGATTTTACAAATGGAAAAACTGAGACCTCAGGACACTAAGTGATTTGGACAAGCAAGAGTTAGAGTCTGAACTTGAAAGTAGGTCACCTGACTTCAAATCCAGTGATTTCTCTCCTCTAAAATAAAAAGATTTTGTTATTATATTTTTATAACTCAGTTGAAAAATTATAATAAGTATGCTAAGCATTTTATACATTAACTCATTTGGTCTTCATGATAGCATTGTGAGGTAGCAGCCACTATTATCTCCATGTTACAGATGAGAAAACCAAGGTCAAGGAAGGCCAAATAGCTTCCCCTAATAAGTGTCTGAGGCAAGATTCATATCCAGAGTTACATGACTCTAACCAAATCCAGGACTTTATCTACCTGTTAGACCATGATAAAAGCATAGAGTACCATGATTATTTCATACCAGAGAGAACCAGAGAGTTCCCACATGCCTCCTCTGACCATGGATTCCTGGTAGAATCAGATTTAGCCCGATAAACTAATTTCCAGTCTGAGAATTCTGGGATGGTTAATCCCAGAGAAAGAGATTAATTTTTCTACCTTATCAGGAGACATACAGTTTACTTTCTAATGATAGTCCAAGATAGTCCAAGAATCCTGGGGAAATGTTCTCCTAAGTAGCATTACAAGATATTTATAAATGGTCAAAAGATTGGGATTTTTCTTCTATGTTGTGTTTCCCTGCCAGTGTCTCTGTCTCTCTCTTTATCTGTGTCTCTCTCCCTTTCTGTCTCTCTCTCTCTCTACCTCTTCCCAAATGATAATATTTCATCATTCGAGGCAAAGCATCTGGCCAGAAATCAACAGGGAGATTCATTTTTAGAGGGGAAGAACCTAATATTAATAAGTCATCTTAAGAAGGAATAACTAACTGTCTCTTGACAAGGTTAACTCAACTAAGAAGGCATGAATTCCTTGAGTTGTTCTCACTTACCTTCATTGATCAATATTGTGGAGGATTGATTAATACATGGCCAGTCCACTGTGTGCCAAGCAATGTGCTAAGTTCTTTACAAATATTACTTCCTTTAATCCAAATAACAACCCTGTGAGGTAGGGCTGTGATCCTCCCCATTTTACAGTTGAGGAAACTGAGGCAGAGAAATTATTTTCCTAGAGTTACACAGCTAATAAGTATCTGAGATTGGATTTTAATTCAGTTTTTCCTGATTCTATCCACTGAACTACTTACCTGCCTCAGTATGACTACATCAGAGTACAGTGGAAGTTATCATCTTGCTCATTCTTGATAAACTTTTTTTATGGAAAGTTAAGATTATTTTGGTAATTTTTTGTAAATATTCCATATCATTGATGTACACAAGAATTATATATTTAAAAAAATTTTTTTACATCAACAGTGATCAAACCACATATCTTTTCTATTCTGCACTATATTACCATGGAGGTTGTCTGGGTCTGAAAGGTGATCTTTTGACTTTTATTGCCCTCATATCACACCTCCCTCACCCCTTATAGGATCTCTTTATGTATTGTCCTTCCCCATTAGAACACAAGGTCTTTGATTGCAGGAACTTGTTTTCTCACTTATAATTGTGTCCCCAGACATTAATACTTGATACCTGGTACATAATAATTGCTTAATGAATGATCTCTGAAGTTGAATTTAATGCTTTTGTTTCCTTTACAAATTTTATAAGCAAAAATTCTGTACTTTTTTTTTCCCCTGAGGCTGGGGTTAAGTGACTTGCCCAGGGTCACACAGTTAGGAAGTGTTAAGTGTCTGAGACCAGATTTGAACTCGGGTCCTCCTGAATTCAGGGCTGGTGCTCTATCCACTGTACCATCTAGCTGCCCCTATTCTGTACTTTTTTACAAATTGCTGATTAAGTGTTGAACAGCTCAAGACCAAGGAGAAATGGGGGAGAAGGTGGTATTCCATTAGAGATATAAATTTCTTGAAATTGACTGTTTTCTTTTTTACCTTTGTACTTCCAGTGCCTAGCCCAACACAGAAACTGTTCAAATTAACTTTTGAATTAAATTGAATTGAAGACCTTCCTTTAAATTGATATTATGGATTAAGGATTTCTGCTGACCCCATTCACTCAACCTGAATAACTGTAGTGTGATCTAGCCTACACCTTTTCATCTTTTTCTCAGAGGCTGCATGACAGACTTTGTCAGATATTCATTGAAATCAAAATGATCCTTCCAATATTGTGGTATAGGACCAGAGTAAAAACATCAGTGTGTTTTTTTCCACTAGAACTCAGTCTTTCCCATTGAACTATTGGCTTATTGGACATTATTAATGATCTATTATTGCCTAACAATGATCACTACTTGAATTTCTACATGTTTATAAACCATTTTCTTTAATGATGCATCCTAGAATTTTTGCAGGATTTAAAAAAAAACACTAACTGCCATAGAGTTCAAAGACCTTACTCCCTTGCCTTTTCTGAAAAGTTGGATTACATTTGTTCATGTTTAGTCCCATTTTCCATGATTTATTTTAAAAAAAATACTAGGAGAACTCTGAACAAAATTCTAAAGAACCATACTTCTTTTTTGTACTTAGTGTAAATTAATTATCTTTGTTTTCTTCTTCTATTCTTATTTTTATAATTTAGGTTGGTCATTGAGTTCCCTGAGTATATACAGGAATCTATTTTAAAAGCTCTTCTTTTTTTTTTCCCTTACTGAGATAATGTTTTGGATTGTATCATCAGAATTTACTTTTTGGATATTTTCCACCCCTCTCTGGCTTACATTTTCCTATAGAATTTTAGTTTACAAGACCCTACTTATCCTTTCCCTAAACACTTTAAAAGCTGCTCCCACAAAATCTAGAGTATGCATCAGCCTATTCCAGGCTTTCTCCTCTCTTTGTACAGTCAACTCCAGAGCAGTCACTTTCTTCCTAAGTATTCACCATTTCAGGAATCTATTCTTCCTTTAGGGTTGAGGGATTGTGGGAAGGGGCTGGATCAAACTCAAAATAGTAGTTGTCCCTAGTCATTTCCTCCATATTTTGAAAAGAAAAAGGAAATCATCATTAAAGTAAGCTAAGAATTTTTCAGCTCCTCTGTTTTGATCAGATAAATCTCCCAAAGTGGTCTAGAGAGCTGAAGTTTCCCCATATTATGACTCTCTACTAGATTTACTGAATTAATTATCCACTTCCTTTTTCTGTTTAGGTAATTTAAGGTATACAGTATCACTTCTGTTTTTCCTCATTACTCCTGATCCTTGTCTAATTTTTCTTCATTTCATTAATTTGTTCAAATGTGTATGTTCTTTGAATATATATAATTTTATATTTTTTAATTTAAATATGGCACATTCTTCCACAACCCTGTTTTAATCATGAATATCATTCCACTAAATATCAGTCATATAGAATTTCCCTTCCAATTCAAAATATTATGATTCTGTGAACTAAATTCTATTCCCAAATCTACCACCCTCAAGTTGCTATATATCTTTGAGCAAATTAACTTCACCTTTTAAAGCCTCAGTTTCTTCTCTATAAAATAGACAATAAAATAGCTTCTCTGACTACTTCATAGTATTGTGAGATAATGAATGTGAAAGTATTTTCTACCCCAACATAGCATTCTCACTCTCTCTGTTATTTGCTTACATTTTGTTTTTTCTCAGTTTTTCATTTTATTCCTTCTTGATCTGATTTTTCTTGTGCAGCAAGATAACTGTATATATATATATATATATATATATATATATATATATATATATATATATATATATATATATATATATATATGTTGGATTTAACATGCATTTTAACCTATTTAACATGTATTGGACTACCTGCCATCGGGGGAAGGAGTGGGGGGAAGGAGGGGAAAATTTGGAACAAATGGTTTTGCAAGGGTCAATGTTGAAAAAATTACCAATACATATGTTTTGTAAATATAAAGCTTTAATAAAAAATAATTAAATAAACAAAAAAAGTATTTTCTAAAAACTAAAAATCTTTATCTATTTAGTGTGTGATTATCATTAGTATTAGTTGACTAGAGGAGCCTCCCAAAATGAGAAAGGGATACTGGGGAAAAAAAAAAAAGGTTACAGAGACAGACTATGGAGTGTCACGGAATCACAGACGTGTAAGTGTCCTCAAAGAGCAAGAAGAATAATTAACATCTGTATAGGAATTTCCTCTGCAACCATCCCTGGAGATTTCCCAGAACTAGAGGGACCATATATCTGGACTACAGGGAGAAGATCTGATCTGCTTAGAGGGTGGAATAGTTAATAGCTAACATTTATTTAGAGCTTTAAGTTTTGCAAAGCACTTTAAATATGTTTCATTTTATCTTCAGAACAATCCTGGGAAGATTATATTATCTTATGCCCAGTTTTCAGTTAAGGAAAATGAAGCAAGATAACTGTATAAATATGTATACATATGTTGGATTTAACATGCATTTTAACCTATTTAACATGTATTGGACTACCTGCCAGCTAGGGAAGGAGTGGGGGGAAGGAGGGGAAAATTTGGAACAAAAGGTTTTGCAAGAGTCAATGTTGAAAAAATTACCAATGCATATGTTTTGTAAATAAAAAGCTTTAATAAAGCTTTACTCAGAATCCCACAGCTAGTTAGCATCTGAAGCGAGATTTGAAATCAGACCTTTCTAATATAACTCTGGCCCAGACTCTATTCATTTTACCATGACCTTTAGGGGACCATATCAGCCCTCTAGACAGAGATGGATTAAAGAACAACTGTTCAAGAATCAACTGTCACTGAAATTCCAAAAAGGGGCAAGGAAACAGGGGAATGGACAAATGTATGAGAGGAGATAGAAACTCAACTCTATTGTTTATGTACTATAAGCTTTATGTTAAGACTGGATTTGCCAAAAGACAAAGGAAATGTTTATGGTGCATGCAATCTAGAGCACATTGCAATAATGATTTGGACATGAAAAGTAAAGTAAATGACAGCATCAAATCTATTTATGACTATAAAAGGAAGTGAGCTGGTGATGGAGGTATCTAAATGGCACTCTGGATTGAGTGTAGGCTGAGACCCTAGCAAAATAGATCTAAACACTGCCTCAGTCACTTATTAGCTAGATAACTCTGAATATACTGAGTCTAGGATGCCAATGGAATGTATGGCTGATGTCCAGTTGGCATTTGAGATACAAGTATAGAAATCAAAAGAAATATGAGTACTGGATATATAGATTTATTCATAAGTGAATCCATGTGAGCTGAGGAATTTATCAAGAAAAGGTTCAGAAGCCTCTTGAGTTCTTAATCTTTTTTGTATTTTGGACTCCTTTGGTAATCTGGTGTAACCTTCTCAGAATGAAATTTTTAAATGCAGAGAAAATACTTAAGATTACAAAGCAAGTCAATTCTATTGAAATATATTCATCAATATTTTTCAATAAAACAAGTTCATAAACCTCAACTTTATCTTATTTGACAATCAAAATCAAAACAACTCTTATGTTCCCTTTCATAGCCAGCAAACTGACAAAGATGATTAAAAATGAAAATAGTCAATGTTGGAAGGGCTGAGGAAAGACATGTTAAGAACTACTAGATAAGGAAAAAATAAAAGGAGAAAAAAAGATGGAGTGAAGAGAGGAGGTGAGAAAAGAGTTCAAGATAGAACATTGTGAGAGGCACACACTATCCTTTCTGTCAGGATTAATCTTTCTTCTCTTCTTCCCAATTGGTATCTCTCTCATCCATTAAGATTAATCAACATCCTTCCTAACTACTCCAAAGCTCTTTGAATTCCCTTTCTCTCCTTTGAATACCAATTTTACTTGCAGAACAAATCAATTCAAATAAACTGATAAGAAAAACCCTACTGCCTCGGATATGGAAGCCCTGTATTGTCAAAGACTAAAGCAAGAGTACTGCTTTAGGTCCTCCAATTCTGGAAAGTAAGCACAGTCTCAATGATAGATTAAATCTATTGTCTGAGGGCTGGCCAAGCTAAATTCAGGTAGGTCCATCAGAAGTTGGGGGGTGAATTTTTCAGGCTCAACACACAACCAAGTTGCAGAAAAGGTGAAGAAAGTACTCACTGTTGAAAGTGCTGATCTTGAAAGTATGGAAGTGTGCTCCTGGGTATCATTTACTATTGTTTCATTGTGCGGCCTTGTCTCTCCAAATAAATTATAAACTCTCTGAGGATGGAGAGTAAACATAACATCCTCCACACAGCAACTAATTAGGAGACTATTGTTAATAATCCAGATGAAAGATGATAAAGTCCTGAACTATGGTGATGGCTATGTGATTAGAGGGAAGGTAAGGGATATCATCTAAAAGATGTTACGGAAAAAAATCCATCAAAATATCCAGGTATAAATATAGGGCTTGATTATCCCCTTGTGCATTCTCAGACCCTAATAGGTTGGATTCCCCAGTAGCACTTCCTTGTGGAGCAGTCATAAATGTCCAGAATAGTTCAACAAAGAAAATGGTTGAGCCAAACTCACACATTTATCAATTTGTCTTATTTGACATTTAAAACAAAACAACTTTTACGTTTCTCTTCATATCCAGAAAACTAACAAAGATAATGAAAAATGGAAATCATCAATCCTGGAGAGGCTAAAGAAAGCCGGGCACACTACTATGTTTTTGATGGAGCTGCAAGTTGGTCTAACCATTCTGGAAAGAAATTTGAAATCATGTTTAAAAGGGACTAAAATGTCTATAATTTTTGACTCAGAGATTTCTACTACTAGGCATATATTCCAAAAGAAATCAGAAAAGCTCCATAGGTAACAAAATATTATTAGCAGCACTTTTATGGTACCAAAGAACTGGAACCCAAGTTGTTATTAATTGGAAATTGGATAAACAAACTATGGTGTATAAATGAATAAAAAGAATATTCATAAGAAATAAGGAATATGAAGGATTCAGAGACGAAAGGGAAATCCCATTATTCTCCATTCCTCTAGGAGCAAGTACAAAACACTCTATTTGGCACACCAAGCTCTTCATACTTTAACCCTTCTAGTTTTCTTAACCTTTCTAGTTTTCTGATACCTTCTTCCCGAACTATCCAACGACACCAGTCTCCCAGAAGTTCCCCAAACAAGACATCCCATCTCTTCGTTTCAGGAATTTTCTCTGACTGTCCCCAATGATTGGAAGTTCCTCCCTCTTCTTCTTTCCCTACTGACTTCTCTGCCTTTCCTTAAATCTCAACTAAATCCCACTTGTTATAGAAAGACTTATTCAATATATTTGTTTGCATGGTGTCTCCCCCACTAGACTGCAAGCTGCTTGAGGTCAGAGACTTTTATCCCTTTTTTGTAGTCCAATACTTATTACAATGGCATATATAATAAGTGCTTTATAAATATTGATGATTGATTGATATGGAGTAAAGAGGAACCAGGAAAAAATTACATACACTTACTACAAGAATAGAAACAGAAAGAACCACAGCTACAAAAGAAAGTGAGTGACAATCCTAATGACTAAGGTTGACCCCAGAGAACAAGTGAAAATATGCACTGAGGGTATGGAATGTTACATGTCATGTCAGATTTGGTTGATGTTTTGGTTAGTTTTGCTAAACTGCTTTTTATTTCCTCTTTCTTTTTATTCTCTGCAGGAGAGAAGAAATTGAAGTGATATAAAAACAAAAATATCAATAAAAAGTTTTAAGACTCTGTCTTCTTTTGGAAGAAATGCCCTTTGGGGTGACAAAAACAGCTGAAAAGAAGCACTCCCCTTCCTTCCTCCAACCTCCCAACACTCTCTGAAAATGTGTGAGTGACCTTTGCCAAAGCACCTGCTGGTGTCTGTGCATGTCAAGGGGAGCCAGGCTCAGCCTCCGAGTTATTTTTACAAGTGTAAGCTGACACCCCATTGCGCCCCCAAGGCTTTCCAAGAAAACCCAGAGAGACATTAGCCTCAGTGACTCCTGGGAGCCCAGATCACAGAACACCTTTGGCATAGCTGTGGTGTAGAATATAGTCTGATATCAAAGGAGGGTCTCAACAGGCCTGGTTCATAGATCACTGTCTCCCAGAGGCCCTTATGTGACCTTGATGTCCACACGTTCAAAGGGAGTATAAGTCAACCCAGTTATCCTCTATTTAAGTTTCTGTTTGTTGCTGTTTCAAAATGTGTGCCCAAAATTCTCATCTTTTCCAAGATGAGAAAATTGTAGAGAATCTGGTCGTTTTTAAATAATGGAATGAGGGAGGAGGGAAATCAAGAGAGAATGAAGGAAATGAAAAATGTTTAACTTGGAATATTAGAAACAGCCTAGAGTAGTATACTGAGATCTGAGACAGGTCACATGAGTCAGGAAAGACTTGAATTTCTGACTCTGATAAAGAGTCTAGGTGATCCTCAAAAAGACTTTTAATGTCTCAGGATGGCAAGCAACTTTCCAACACACTAAGTTTCAAAGAAAATAATGACGAGCAGTAAAAAAGGAGTCTCCTTACTGAAAATGCCTTATACTAATGAAATAACAGATCTAATATATACATATAGACATATATATGTATATACATACATATAATACAGACTATATAAAAGCACATATATATATATGCTTTTATATAGTCTGTATTATATCATGTATATAGCATATCTACATATAATATCTGTGTATAAGTACAAGAGAGTCTACCTAAAGTTGTGTTTTTTACCATTTTCACAGAACCTCCCTGGAACCCTCAGGACCACACTCCAGGGGGCTCATGATGCCAAGGAACTCCCTTCAAGAGCAGATGTGAACGGGTTTTTTCTCTGACTTTTTCAACTTCTATCTCTCCCTTCCTCCAACTATTACCCCCCCATCCCAATCCCTGACTCTCTGCCCAGGAAAGCCAGTGTGGAGAGGCCTCTGTTTACAAAATTATAAGCTTCCTTTGTCCCCAGCCTCCTCCTGTTACAATAACACTCCTCGGCTCTTCAAGAGCTTTGGGGGGCATGGAAAATATGACTTCACCACTTAAGGATTTTTCTGCTTTCACAAGTGGGTATGGTGAGGGGGGGAGAATGAGGAGGACTGAGGGAAAGGGGAGTAAAAGAAGAGGGGTGGGAATGTCCTATCTGCCTTGTACAGAAAAGGCAAAAGCATAGTTCACTCACCATGGTCTTTATTCAGATACAGAGACAGTTGCAAATATCCCCTCCAGATCTCCCATCCCAGATGAACTAGTGTGTCTACTCTATGTAGGAAAGAAGTTTCCTCCCTTGTAAAATGAGAATAGAGAGGCAGTTTTTTATTTCTGTGGTCCTCAGTTTCTTCTTCTCTAAAACGGGTGTACAGAGGCAACTCAGTGTAGTAGATAGAGAGCTGCCCTTAGAACCAAAAAAAAAAAAAGTTGGATTTAAATCATTACTTCTACTTATTCTGGTTGTGTGAGCGTGGGCAAATTATTAAACCTTTTTCTATTCTAGGTCAGAGATGTCAAACACATAGCCTGAGGCTCAAAACTTCCCAGAAATATTTAACAAAATTAATTAAAATTCAATGAAATGTAGATAATAGTAATGTGTAGTTTTCTAAGTCAATCTATTGCCCATAGTACCTTTATGTACAGTTTTGTGAACTTATTTCTGTTTCAGTTTGACACCTCAGCTCTAGGCATCTCTATAAAACTATTAAATTGCAGCTTAAGTACCAACCTGTTTGATAAAGGGAATTTCCTTATATAAGTAAAATTAAATCTCGATCCTACCTAAATGAGAGACTTTGATTATATGGGTTTTGAGGTTTCTATAGTCCTGTGAGCTCCTGATGTGGGACTCAAGTCTCTGAAATTTTTATTAAAAGCAGCCGAATGACATTTGGTATTAGAGACTGATTTTCTATAGTCATTCAAAAAGTGTTTCTTGGGAGTCTCATATGTGCCAAGCACCCCTGACAGGCAATTTTGGGAATACAAAGAATAATAAATCATAGTCATTGCCTTCAAGGTAAGGAAGGAGTCATCTAGTGGGAGAGAGAAAGCCTATGCTTGCTTCCCCATTCCCCAAATGGACACTCCCACCTTCAAGGCTGACATTACTTAAAGATAAAGTATAAGTTAGTGCTTACTCATAGCCATACAACTGAACATAGAGGAACCAGAACTAGAATTCAAGACTCCCAACATTTGTCTCAATCAGAACTACCTCTCTCATCTCTGAAACTAACTTCCAAATAATTGATGTTTGCTAGTCTCCAGCTGGCCAACAAACATACCCTTCCTCTCACAAACACCACAATTTATCCAGTTCTCCCTGATTCTCCTTGGAAAGGAGAGTTAAGAGTGCTCTTGCACATCTGTTCCAATCCATCCACTTCATTTGACAGATGAGGAATTTGAGGTCCAAT
This sequence comes from Sminthopsis crassicaudata, assembly GCF_048593235.1. Classification (NCBI taxonomy): domain Eukaryota; kingdom Metazoa; phylum Chordata; class Mammalia; order Dasyuromorphia; family Dasyuridae; genus Sminthopsis; species Sminthopsis crassicaudata. Next base: position 64,399,980 of record NC_133619.1, on the reverse strand, counting down.
GAGTTTGTAGCAAAATCAGAATTAGAACTTAAGACTCATGTCCAAAATAAATCCCCCTCTTTTAAGCTCTCCCCTAAATCTGGCAGATTTTCATATTACCAACTATGTTTAAGGATCCCTGCATTTTAGCTGAGCAGTTTAACTAGGCTCAGGCATTACATTCTAAGAAGAGACTCATACCAACAGACAGTCATATGGTGGAGACAGTTAGGGGGTTTTTCACTGGATCTGAATCCTTGACATTGCCAGGGACCTTAGGAACTCTAGTATTCTCAGGTAAATCCTTCCAGGTTTCTAAGCCTGAGTTTCCTTATTTATAAAAAATCAGGCATTAGACTAGAGCAGGGTCCTTAATCTTAAGTCTATCATCTTTTTTAAAATAATGGTTTTTTATTTTCAAAATATATGCAAAGATAGTCTTCCACATTTACTCTTGCAAAACCTTGTGTTCCATTTTTTTCTCTCTCCCTTCTCCTCACCTCTTCCCCTAGACAATAAGTAATCCAATATGATAAACATGTGCAATTCTGCTACACATATTTTTACATTTATCATATTGCACAAGAAAAATTGGATACGACCTTTTAAAGAATATTTTAATAACTATTTTAATTATCTGATCGGTTTCTTTATAATTCTATGTATTTCATTTAATGCACTCAAAAACATGATTCTAAGAAATAGCCTACCTTACCAAAGGGAACTATGAAACACCGAAAGTAAAAAACCCTTGGACTAGAGAACTATCTTTTGCTTCTTTTTTGGATCCCCAGTGCTTAGCTCAGTAAGTACAGAGGAGATTCTGTATAAAGGCTAATTGACTGACTGCCTTCTGAAATCCATTTCATTTTAAAATCTCTAGTCCAGTCTAATCAGTGCAGCCTGGCAGAAAGCAAGGACTTATGGCACTCAAGATGGAAGTTCACTGAATTTGTTTGAAGCTCTGTAAGGACAAGAACCATATTCAACCTAAATGTTGTAAATCATTAAAGACAAGCACAGAGAAATGTATACAGTAGTACTTAATAAATGTTTGTTGAATGATAAATGAAAGGTGATCAATGAATGGGAATCGGAGAGAACAAGGAGAAGGGATGGAGAGAGACTTCCAAAGGTACGTTTTATCTTCTTCACATTTACTAAATTTACTAAAGAAAAGGGGCTCCCATATTCAGTGCTTCTCTTACTCAATCATAGCTTGCAGCATGAAAGGTTAGATTTGAAGGTAGGAAGACCTAGGTTCTAATCTCATCTTGTTAAGATTGGAGAGAGAACAAGTCTTTATTAATCCCTACCATGTGTCAGATGCTATGTTAAGTACTTTGCAAATATTTTCTCATTTGATCCTTACAACAACCCTGGGAAGTGAATGCTATTATTATCCCCATTTTACATTTAGAAAAAATAAGGATCATGCAACAAGAAATCATCTGAGGCTAAATTTGAACTCATGTCTTCCTGACTCTAGGCCTAGTGCTCAATCAACTGTACCACCATGTTGCCTCCAAGTATATATCCTACACGTTTAGTCCTATGTGACTATCAAGTCACCTAATTTCTTTAGCTCTTAGCTTCTCATTTATAAAAATGATCAGTTAGACTTAATGCCTTTTAAGGGTCTCTTTCAGTTTTAAATCTATGATCTGTCCATTATGGACCCCAGATTTTTTTTCTTTGACCTTATTCCTTCCTTCCTTCCTTCTTTCCTTCCTTCCTTTCTTTTTTTATTCCTTATTCTGAAGTTAGGACAAAGTCAAAGAGGAAGGAAAGAAGGAAGGAAGGAAGGAAGGAAGGAAGGAAGGAAGGAAGGAAGGAAGGAAGGAAGGAAGGAAGGAAGGAAGGAAGGAAGGAAGGAAGGAAGGAAAGAAGAGGGAGGAAGGAAGGAAGCGAGGGAAGGAGGAAGAAGGGGAGGGAAGAATGAAGGAAAGAAAGAACAAAAAAGAAAGAGAGGAAGAAAGAGAGAAAGAAAGAAAGAAAGAAAGAAAGAAAGAAAGAAAGAAAGAAAGAAAGAAAGAAAGAAAGAAAGAAAGGGAGGAAGAAAGAGAGAAAGAAAGAAAGAAAGAAAGAAAGAAAGAAAGAAAGAAAGAAAGAAAGAAAGAAAGAGAGGAAGAAAGAAAGAAAGAGAGGAAGAAAGAAAGAAAGAAAGAAAGAAAGAAAGAAAGAAAGAAAGAAAGAAAGAAAGAAAGAAAGAAAGAAAGAAAGAAAGAGAGAAAGAAAGAAAGAAAGAAAGAGAGAAAGAAAGAAAGAAAGAAAGAGAGAAAGAAAGAAAGAGAGAGAGAGAGAGAAAGAAGGAGAGAGAGAGAAAGAAAGAGAGAAAGAGAGAGAGAGAGGGAGATAAAGATAGCTTTGGAGCCCATAATGGACAGATCATAGATTTAAAGCTGAAAGAGACCCTTAGAAGAAAAACTCATTGCATATATAGGATGAGAAATAAATGATTATAATCAAGATGAGAGAAAAAAGATCTGGGGTCCATAGATCACAAGTTAATCCTCGGGCAGCCATTGAGTGGAGATATAGTGTTTTGTTTTGTTTTGTTTCCCTAGAGTTAGAGATTTATAACTGAAAGGGATTTTTGAGATTATATAATTCATCCCTTTCATTTCACAGATGATTCTGAAACAAGGCATCATAGAAAATTCTAGGCACCCCATTTCTCAACACCCCCAACAATCACTACCCCCACATATACATTTACTCCCCATCCTCTACCTCAAGCTCTCCCCTCCAAAGCTCTCCCCTCCAACCTTTTGTCATTCTCTCTGTCCCCATTTAAGAGTCAGTGTATACTCTGACCCTCACCCCCTTCCCATCACAAGCCTAACCTTCTCTCACTCTTCAAAGCCCTGAAATCTTTTGACTATTCCCAATGGGCAAAACCATTACAAAGCAAATGACCCCACTGGGCTGGGCCAAGTTCAAGGACACAGAGGTCTTAGGACGTATGTGGGCACACAAGCATATACACATGCACACAAGTGGGCACATGCTACCCATGCCTTCCTGCACATACACACAGAAAGCTTTGTTTCTGAGGTCAAACTCTGCAAGCTCCAGGTTCACTCCCTGGAGCTAAAGTGTAAATTGTCCTCAAATGTGGTAAAAGACTGTCCCCTAGTGGCCAAGAGGAGCTGACTTGAAGATGCTTATACAGCAACTAAAGCTGTCATTCCCTATTATGTCCTTCCTCTGAAATAGCTGCTAGATGGATAGAAGCCATTTGTCCAGCCAAGGCCAAGGCAACTCAGGGAATCGAGTTTCCATGTGGTGCCCAAAGAAAGGAACAAGAGCTCTGGGGATCTCGGTCAGGAGGTTGGGACCAAGGGAGAGACACAAGGTTAGGCCTGAGCTATTTGTGGTGGAGAGAGCAAAAATGATGACCTTCAGCGTTTATTCTGTCTGGCCCTCTCCTTCAGGTTGGCCTTCCTTCTTGTGCCAAAAAATATTAGTTATGGGGCTCTCCTATTCTGGGAAAGAACTCTAAGCTGGGAGTCAGGAGTTCAAATACCAGCTCAGCCACTTAGTAACTATGGGATTTTAAGAAAGTCTCTGGGACAGAGCTTCTATAAAAGGAAATGGTTGGACTCATTGATCTCAAGGTCATCTCCAGATCTAGACCCCATGCTTAGAGTTTTCATTCTGGTTCTGTCTCTAATTCCCTGTGATTCTGAACAAGTTAAGATAACCTCTCAGCCCCAGAACCCTCCTCTATAAATGAGGATAAATACCTCGGAGTTTTCATTCTGGCTCTGTTCTGGGCAAATTAAAATAATCTCTCGGTCTCATCTATAAAATGATGAGAGAAAGAAAGAAAGAAAGAAAGAAAGAAAGAAAGAAAGAAAGAAAGAAAGAAAGAAAGAAAGAAAGAAAGAAAGAAAGAAAGAAAGAAAGAAAGAAAGAAAAGGAAGAGAAGGAAGAGAAGAAGGAAGGAAGGAAGGAAGAGGAAGGAAGGAAGGAAGGAAGGAAGGAAGGAAGGAAGGAAGGAAGGAAGGAAGGAAGGAAGGAAGGAAGGAGGAAGGAAGGAAGGAAGGAAGGAAGGAAGGAAGGAAGGAAGGAAGGAAGGAAGAAAGAAAGAAAGGAAGGAAGGAAGAGGAAGGAAGGAAGGAAGGAAGGAAGGAAGGAAGGAAGGAAGGAAGGAAGGAAGGAAGGAAGGAAGGAAGGAAGGAAGGAAGGAAGGAAGGAAGAAGGAAGGAAGGAAGGAAGGAAGGAAGGAAGGAAGGAAGGAAGGAAGGAAGGAAGGAAGGAAGGAAAAAAGAAAGAAAGAGAGAGAGAAAGAGAGAGAAAAAGAAAGAGAGAAAGGAAGAAAGAGAGAAAGAGAGAGAGAAAGAAAGAAAAAGGCCATAGGCCTGCTGTGAGATCTCATGAAGGAATCATGTGTGTGAATGAGCTTTGAAAAGTATAAGTCCCTGTAAAATGCATTATTGTATTATCTTTATACACCACAGGAGTTCAATGGATCATCTTACCAAATGGGCTTGTATTAGCATCAATGCCAAAGATGGCACTTAGACTGGTTTCTTCTTTTGCTAAATTGCTGTCATGCTTGTCCTCCCCATAATTTTCCCAAAGTTATTAAAAGCTCTCAACTTCAATACCATAAGCAAATTAGGAAAGCAAGGGATAGTTTACCTATCAGATATTTGGAGAAGGTAGAAATTTATGGCCAAAGAAGAACAAGAGAATATTATGAAATGTAAAATGGACAACTTTAATTACATTAAATTATAAAGTTTTTTGCATAAACAAAACCAAAGCAAACTAGATTAAATGCAAAGCTGGGAAAAAAATTTTACAGCGGGGGCAGCTAGGTGGCGCAGTGGATAGAGAACCAGCCTTGAATTCAGGAGGACCGGATTCAAATCTGATCTCAGACACTTACCACTTCCTAGCTGTGTGACCCTGGGCAAGTCACTTCACCCCAGCCTCAGGGAAAAAAAAAAAATTTACAGCTAGTGCCTCTGATAAAGGCCTGATTCCTAAAATATATAAAGAATTGTCAAATTTATAAGAATACAAGTCGTTCCCCAATTGATACATGGTCAAAGACATGAACAAATAATTTTCAGATGTAGAAATTAAAATATCTATAGTTATCTATATAGTCAGATGAAAAAATGTTCTATTGATTAGAGAAATGCAAATCAGAACAACTCTGAGATACCACCTCACACTTCTCAGATTGACTAAAATGACAGAAAAAGATAATAATAAATGTTGGAGAGGATGCGAGAAAACCAGGACGCTGATACATTGTTGGTAGAGTTGCAGAATAATCCAACAATTCTGGAGAGCAAGTTGAAACTATGCCCAAAGCATTGTAAAACTGTGCATATCTTTTGATCCAGTAGTGCCATTACTGAGTCTGTATTCCAAGGAAATCATAAAGGAGGAAAAAGGACCCACATGTACAAAAACGTTTGTAGCAGCTCTTTTTGTGGTGGCAAAGAATTGGAAAATGAGTATATGCCCATCAACTAGGGAATGGCTAAACAAATTGTGATATAGGAAGGTATTGGAACATTATTGTTCTATAGAAAATGATGAACAAGCTGACTTTAGAAAGGCCTGGAAAAATTTACACAAACTAATGCTGAGAAAAACAAGAAGAACCAGGAATACACTATGTACAGTAATAGCAAGACTGTGTGATGGTCAACTAAGACAGACTTGATTCTTCTCAGCAGTTCAGCGATTCAAGAAAATTCCAATAAATTTTCTTGGAAAGTGTCATCTGCATCCAGAGAGAGAACTATGGACACTGCTATGTTTTTTTTTTTCTCTCATGGTTTTTTCCTTTTGTTCTGATTCATAAGAAAATGTATTTTTTAAAAAATGAATAAATGTACATGTATAACCAGAAAAAATAATATTTTAAAATCCTCGACTTCAAAAATAAGATTCCCCAAAAGTCAAAGGAACCTCCTCTGTCCTTGACCCCCTTCTCCCATATCACAATAGATTGGAAAAACCTTGGTTTTAGGAGCAGAGCTCAGTCATTGGAGCAGTTGCTCACCTCAGTTATAGATTTATGTATTCATTCACTTGACCTCTCCAGCCCTCAGTTTTCTTGTTGTTCAGTCATTTCAGTTATATTCAACTCTCCATGATCCTATTTGGGGTTCTCTTGGCAGATATGGGAGCAGTTTGCCATTTTTTCTCCAGCTCATTTTATAGAAAAGAAAAGTGAGGGTGATCTACCCAGTTAAGAAATATATGAAGCCATACTTCAACTTAGAAAGATGAGACTTCCTGATTCCTAGCCCACTGCACTACCTAGCTTCCCTTTTATATACTAGGTGCTTAATAAATATACCTAGAGCTCTAGACTTTGACTCAGAAAGACAAGTTCAAATCCTACTTCAAACACTTGATAGCCCAGTGATGCTGGGCAAGTCATTTGATAACTCTGTCTCATTTTCTTCAACTGTAAAATAAAAAGGTCGAACTTGATGTGAGATTTTGAGATCACTGATGGCTCTAAATTTATTATCCCTATGACCTTCTATGCATTGAAATGCATACCTAATCTCAGCCTAATTCTGGTTCCCATTACTGTCACAAATAGAGATAAATCTCCAATGAAAATAATATTGGAGGTCATTTAATCCAAACCATCCCTTCATTTTACAGGAGGAGAAACTGAGACCCAGAGAGAAAAGTCTTGTCCAAAGTCACATAAGGAGTAAGCTGGCAGACCAAGAATTGGGGAAATACCAGCCCATTGAGTAAGGTAGTCCTCCCAAAAGAACTTAGAATCCTTCAGGAAGTCAAGGGAAAGACCCCCCATTTCTCACATTTTTCTCTGTCCCTAAAAGTCATTCTCTAGGCTCTTGTTCACATATGTCTAATGTCCCTAGAGTCAAGTTAATTGCCTGGAGTCCCTGAGACCCTTCTCTCTTCCTCTAACTCATCCTTTCCCCAACTTTAATTCCAGATTTCATGCTGGATAAATGAAGTCACTTTGCCACCTTGTGGATATCTCTGGGAACTGCGCTTTTCCAAAAGGAAAGGGAAGGATGGAAGAAATGAAAGAAATGAAAATTGTGTAAATGTTCTACATGGGCAGAAATTTCCCACACCTGAAGTTTAGAGGTTTTCACTCTCCCCACTCAGTTTTTTCCTCTCCTCTCAGAGTCTATAGGCAACTAAGTGACATAGGGGATAGAGGGCTGGATGGATCTAGAATTAGAAAGATCTGAGTTTAAATGCCATATTACTAGCTCTGTGAACCTGAACAAATTATTTAACCTCTCTCTACTTTTGTTTCCTCATTTGTAAAATTGAGCTTATAATAACATTTACTTCCCATGGATATTGTGAGAATAAAATAATATAATATGATGTAATATATAATATGATATGATATAATGTAATATAAGTTGATATAATATGATATAACATGATATGATATATGATATATTTGTAAAGCATTAGCCCCGCATAGGTGCTAATTATTATTATTGTTAGCACAATTGTTATTAACCAGCTTCATCCTTCATGGTTTTGCTGAAATTCTTCTTTAGCATCATGCAGTTGAAAGAAAATAGAGAGACCTTGATTTGAATCCCAGCGCAAATTCCTGAACACATCATTCATGATCCCTGGGACTCAGTATGTAATCTAGAAAATGAGACATAGAAGGTCTCTTTAGGGTCTAAATCTATAATCCTCAAAGAAGGCTTCTATGCCATTGCAGTCCACAGGGAATTTCTCTCCTCTGAGCTTTTCATTGCTTAAATGTCTGAGCCATTCATTTAGCACATATTACATGGGATCAGAGAGAGGTGCAGAATAGGTTACACACCAAGGGAAAATGTTCCCTGCATTCAAAGTTTGCTGTCAAACTTCATATGCATTCATGCATGGGATCATGGGATTTAACAGTGAAGGACTTTATAAAGTATTTAGTCTCTTCCTTTTTCATCAGCTGACTGTCTTGAACTCCATGAGCATTATGGCACAGCAGATGCATCTCTTATACCACCTTGGCTGCATCTCCTATTTCCCTTTTCAGCTTCCCTTTATATATTGTCTTCCCTAATTAGATTATAAGCTTCTCGAAGACAGAGATTGTCTTTCTTTTTCTTATTTAGCACAATACCTGGCACAGAGTAGGCACTAAATAAATTTCTATTGTATTTGGACTATGATTAGCCCAAATTCTTCATCTTACAGACCAGGGAATGAAGGGTCATAATTTACCCAATTTACCCAAGGTTACACAGAAATAGGACCAAAATTTGAACCCAGAGTCCTTTGACACCAAGTTTAGTATTATTTTACTTTTTAATTCAAACAAAAAAAGAGATCACACATCTACTATGTACTAGATAGGGCAGCTAGTCGGCACAGTGGATATAGTGCCAGGCCTGAAGTCTAAAAAACTCATCTTTTGAGTTCAAATCTGGCCTCTGACACTAGCTGTGTAATCCTGAACAAGTCACTGCACTCTGTTTGCCTCAGTTTCCTAGTCTGTAAAATGAGCTGGAGAAGAAAATGGCAAACCACTCCAGTATCTTTGCCAAGAACATCCCAAATGGGGTCATGAAGAGTTGGACACAACTGAACAACAACAATGTGCTAGGTTCTAAGAATGCAAAAATGAAAAATGGCACAATCCCTACGAGCAAGGAGCTTAAAACAAAATAGGAGACATAGGGCCTCTGTGATAATAAATGTAGTATAAGGTAAGCTAGGATGATTGATGTCTATTCCTTGAGGACAGTTTGTCTTTGTATCCCCAGTGCCTGCCTGTTTTTAATGAGTAGGCTCTTAATGAATGATTTTGATGGGGGCAAAGGTGAGATCCAAAGTACCCTGGGAAAATGTAAGGAGGAAGATTTCAAACAGATGGAGGTCCATAAGCACTAAGTGCATTCTAGGTTTGGGAGTGACCTTAAGGATCCCACAGAGGCAATAATGATGAGACTTCACTAGGGAATACCTGGTACTCTTGTTTCACTTGAGCATAAAGTATTTGAAGGGAGTTAGTATGAGATAAGATCAAAAAGATAGATTGGTACCCAATTGTGGAAGATTTTGTATTTGTATTTCATTCTAGATACAAATTGTATTCTTAGAGATTTGTTCACACATACATGTATCTTCTCTCCCTAACTAGATTGCAAGGTCCCAAAGGGGAAGGAATTATGCCTTTGAATCTCCCAAGGTCAGGAAGATACTCAGTAAATACTCATTGGATGGTCATTTATTAAATTATAGAATTTTGCTTCTCTCTTCTGTCACCTTGTGGCCATGCTTAGAATAATAGCCCTTAGTTTTCCACCCTTGCTCAAAGCATGACAGACAGGACAAAAAAGGAGGTTTGGGATGAAAGGACTCCTCAACGAAGTGGGTGGGGGCTGAGTGCAGGGTTCAAGGGAAGCTGTAGGTTAAGAGAAACTCAATGGTCTGTGAATGTGAAGGGAAATTTTTTATCTAAGTTTCTTGGGTGCAGAGACGATTTTTGCTTTTTCTTTGCAATCCCAACACTTAGTACAGTGCCTAGCACATAACAAATATTTGTTGGTTGATTGCTTATTTCCCTTCTCCCCCTTCAATTCTTGGGAAGGAAATGAGGCACTAAGGCTGTGACAAAAAAACTCAAACTGAGATGTAGCTCTGGATGAAGTGGCAGGGAATTGGAATCTATTATTTCATGCTTATTAATTGGAGAATAGTTGAACGAATTATGGTGTATAGATGTGATGTTATACCATTGTGCTGTAAGAAATGAGGACAGAGGTGATTTCAGAAAAACCTCAAAGACTTTATGAATTGATTCAGAGTGAAGTGAACTCAACCAGGAAAACAATGAACATGACAATATTATAAAAACAATCTTGGAAGACTTCGGAATTGTTATCAGCTTTATAACGACCTACAATTCTGGAGGCAGCTAGGTGGTATACAGGATACAGCATCAGGTCTTACGTTGAGAAGTCCTGAGTCCAAATCCAGCCTCTGATGCTCACTAGCTGTGTGACCCTGGGCAAGTTGCTTAACCTTGTCCGCCTCAGTTTCCTCATCCGTAAAATGAGCTGGAGAAGAAAATGGCAAACCACTCCAGTATCTCTGCCAAGAAAACAGCAAATGGGGTCATGAAGAATTGGACACAACCGAAGAAGAACAATGAGGAGACATTCATCCCACCTCCTGACAAAGACTCAGAGTGCAGAATGAGGCACTCATATATGTGTGGACACTGTATTTACTTTAGACATGGACAAAGCAAAAATTGTGTTCTGTTTAATTATGAGAGTTTATATCAGGGTGGGTGGGTAGATGTGTATAAAGATCCCCCCCACACACAAAAAAAAACCCAGTACCAATGAAAAGGAAAGAAGATACAAGTATAAGGCAACAGGTAGAAAGCAGCATTTTATTTTATTTTATTGCTGAGGCAATTGGGGTTGACTTGCCCAAGGTCACACGGCTCGGCAGTATTAAGTGTCTAAGGCTAGATTTGAACTCAGGTCCTCCTGACTTTAAGGTTGATGCTCTATCCACTGGGCCACCTAGCTGCCCAGACAGCAGCATTTCAGAATATTCAAAGAATTCAAGCTCAGAAAACTATTAAAACTTTTTACCACCCTTGAGTCCTAAAGGCCAAGAGGAAGTAGTCGCAGCATGTCTGCACATGCTCTGAAGTGGGGTAGAGGCTGGATTGGGGAAGGGCTCTTCCTGGAAGCAGGACCACCACAAGCTCCCTGGTGAGGGCCTACCTGAAATTCCATCTGAGCCCAACCACAAAGTGGGCTCCACATTTGTAAACTACTTGAAAGCAGTGTCTGTATTGAGCCTTTGAATCCCTTTCTCCTGGCATACTGCCTTGCACATAGTAGGTACTCAAGAAATTATTTCTGAATAAATCTAATTGATTGATTAATGAATAGATATTGAGCTTCCTTGAGAGTATAATTATTCTGGACAAACAGATATACTCAGAACTGTCCCAATCCACAATCTGAGAGCATTTATTCATCAGCCCTTAGATAAAATCTTCCTTCTTTTCTATTGCCTATTTGCACCTTCTTTTACAAAAGGTGTCTCTTTCATCTGGAACTAAGCCCAAAGTGATATAAAACTGTGCATACCCTTTGACTCAGCAGTGCCATTACTGGGTCCGTATCCCAAAAAAATCATAAAGGAAGGAAAAGGACCCTCATACACAAAAATGTTTGTTGCAGTTCCTTTTGTGTTAGCAAAGAATTGGAAAAGGAGTGGAATGCCATCAGTTGAGGAATGGTTGAACAAGTTGTGGTGTATGAAGATAATAAAATATTATTGTTCTATAAAAAATGATGAACGAGACCTGGAAAGATTTACATGAACTGATGCTGAAAGAAACAAGCAGAACCAGGAATACATTGTACACAATAACAGCAAGAATATGTGATGATCAATTATGAACGATTGGTTCTTCTCAGTGGTTCAATGGTCTAAAGCAATCCCAATAGACTTTGGAGAGAAAATGCCATCTGCATCCAGAAAAAGAACTAAGGACACTGAATGTAAATCAACACATGCTGTGTTCACTTCTTTTTTATTGTTTTTAATCCCTCCCATAGTTTTCCCTTTTTATTCTGATTTTTCTGTCTCAACATGACTGATAAAGCAATGTGTATTAAAAATAAATAAAAAGGTGTCTCTTTTTACCAAGCCTGATCTTCTCCATGTACCTTTGATCCCATTGCAGACCCTGAAGCAGATTGCTCTCATTATTAGTCTCCCCCATTAAATTTCAAAATATTTCCTTTACTTCTTTTTGTAAGACATGTTCTCTAGATCAGAGACAAAGGTGGATTTATTCCTTCCTAGATGGTTCCAAACATATCCAAGTCTTCTCCATCCCTAAAAACAAAAGCCTTCATTTTACTGTGTCATCCCCTGACGCTACTGTCCATTCTTCCTTCTTCCCCCTCACGACCAAATGTACCAAAAAAAAAAAAAAAGCCTACTTTTCTAGCCTCCATACCAGGTCTTCTCACTCCCCAACCCTCTGCAACCTACACCCTCTTCACTGAGATGAAATTATCCTCTCCAAAGTTACCAATGATCGAATTGTCAAATCTGATGAACTTTTTTCAGTCTTCATCCTTCTTGACCTCTGAAACATCCTCCAGGGCACCCTTTTCTCTCTGGATTTTTGCAGCATTGGTATTTCTTGGTTCTCTGCCTATTCTGGCCTTACCTTCTCAGCATCCTTGGCTGATCATCATCTAATTGTAAATGCATCCCAAGACTATCCTGGACTCTGTCTCTTCCCTATCCTCTTATCAGTTCAATGACTTCAATATCATCACTATGTGAGACTCAGTCTGAGCCATTTTCAATCATGTCCAATTCCTCATGACCTCATTTGGGATTTTCTTGGCAGAGATATTGAAGTAGTTTATTTTTTCTTCTCCAATTAATTTTACATAAGAGGAACTGAGGCAGACTTGAGTGACTTACCCACAGTCATACAGCTAGTGTCTTTTCCAATGAATCCCATCTTCTTATTATGTGGCCAAAGTATTTAAATTTCAATTTCACCTTCCAGTAAATAGGCTGATTTAATTTCTTTAAATATTGACTGAATTGATCTTTTTGCTAACTAAAAGACTCTCAAAAACCTTCTTCAGCACCATAATTCAAAAGCATCGATTCTATTGTGCTCGGCTTTTCTTATAGTCCAACACTCACAGCCACGTAGTCCTACTGGAAAGACCATCGCTTGGACTAGAGAGACCTTTGTCAGCAAAGTGATGTCTCTGCTTTTTAGTATGCTGTCCAGTTTGCCATCACTTTCCTTCCAAGTAATAAGCATATTGTAATTTCATGGCTGAAGTCCCCGTCTCAGTGATCTTTGAGTCCAAGAATATAAAATTAAACACTGCTTCCATTTCTTTTCCCTCTATTTACCAAGAAGTGATGGGACCACATTCCAAGATTTTAGTTTTTGTTTAGGTTTAGTTATTTATACATTACAAACACAGATTGGCAAAAATCTGCAGGAAAGTATCTCATAAAAATACATCATTGATCAAAGATGGGTTCACCACATGGGAAAATTAAAAGAAAGCCAATAGATCTCATGATCCCTCAGTATCAGTCATATCAAAAGAAAGCAAAGAAACCCCCTTGTACATTGGAAGGAATAAGAGAGATGGAAAGAGAGGATGAAGATGGTTAGAAGGTGAGATTTCATTGCATGACCAATGGTTACACAGTACAGGCAGGTATGGATGGGTTGCTGTTTTTAATCACTAGAGGATATAGTCACATTGTATTACAGAGCCATTTAAATAAATTTTTAAAGATAAAAATAAGTCTGACATTGTAATATGTTTTCCAAAGAATACAATATTGTTCATTATGATGTTATATTTGACTTTAGTATGACTAAAATTTTTCAAGATCCTTTAATTATCATGACTCTAAGACTACCGAGTCTCCTGTACTCTTTGGACAATATGTGCCTGGAGAAAAGAAATAATCATTTATTAAGCAACTACTATGTGCTGGGCACTGAGTTAAGGACTTTACAAATATTATCTCATTTGATCTTCACAATCATCCTTGAAGATAGGTGCTATTATTTACTACCATTTACAGTTAGGGAAACAGGCAGATAGAGATTAAATTACTTGCCCAGAATCATTTAGCCACATTTGAACTCCAAGCCCAGCGTTCTATCCACTGCACCACCTCGCTGCTTCTGGACCTCATTCTATTCTCCCATACCCAGCTTTATCTTAAGCTCCTATGACACTCACTGAGCTCATGTGAGCATCCGTTCCATCTTGCCCAGATTCAGACCCATCATACCACTTCTCAGTTACCTTCATGTCATACCATCCCCAGAACAGGCAAGCCAGACTCGCTGGGTACCATGAGGAAAAGAAGGAAATGGCATGTGTCAGGTAAGTCAAACCACTGCATCCACTTTGATCAAACTATGATGGAGACAGCCCAGGACTCTGAATCAAGATTCCCAGGAGGATCGCCACCCTCAGACTCAGGTTCTATTTCTCAACCATCCCCATGGTCATCATCCAGAGAAACAACTCATTGTGTATAAATACAACCCAAAAACTGGCTGTACGTGTCCCACAGCCCCTGCCTCCTTCCTCAGCAGCCAAAGTTACAGAAGACCAGGGGATTAGATACCAAAGTCCTTGGTACCATCAAATGGTCCAGAATTAGAAATGGAGATAACATGAAAAAAAGATGACTACCATCTGCTTTGCCTCTGAATCCTGAGGATCATGGAGTCTTATCTTGTGAAACTGCAATTGAAATTTCCTACCTGTGTTATCCCCTCCTGTAGAATGAATCTTTCCTTAAAGCAGGTCTCACTCATCATCATACTTTGGCATAGTGCTTCATTCACTCATGCGTCTATGCAGGTAATACAAACCATTCCCCACTCTTATGGTTTACAAATTGCTAAGAAAAGGAATTGAGGCAGTGGATCGAGCACCAGCCCTGAAGTCAGGAGGACCTGAGTTCAAATATGACTTCAGACACCTGACACTTCCTAGCTGTGTGACCCTAGGCAGTCACTTAACCCCAGTTGCCTCAGCAAAAAGAAAGAAAAGGATTTAAATCACTGTTATCTTTCCTGGATTAAGAGACATCAAGCATTTGTCCAATAGTTCCCATCACCATCTCTGTGACATATATCACCACTCTGAATTGTCACTTTTTCTTATAGAATGTAAATTCCCCAAGGTCAGAGGTTAGCTTGTTTGCTTGAATTTGTATTCTCAGCACTTAGCATAATACCAAAGACATAAAAGCACTTATTTTTTCATTTATTCATACTTTTCCATACATATGAAATGCATATACATACAATGAATAATTATCTTATTTCCATATTAGCTATTTATGTAAAGAGAACATACATATATAGTATTCTATCATATAAGAATTGTACATTTAACTTACATATCACTAAATACATAAACACAAATTATTGCTATTAAATTAAACCTAATACTATCCCACTTTCTTCATCTTTTTTATATCATGGGGATCCTCTTCTCAGAAAAAAAAATGTATTTCAATACATAAAACACAAATGTCATAGAGTTTCAAAGGAAGCCAATTATATTGAAATACAGCTATCAAAATATTAATGCTCTCCAGTTAAAGATAAGAAAGATGTGCATTGAAACAGTAGAAAATACTGAAAACTTCCTTAACAGTACAAAGGTCTAAGGGGTGTGAGGATAAGCTTGAGTGCCTCAGGAATTTGTTGAGATCACTGGGGATAAGGGCATTTGGGAAGGGCTTCTTAAGACAGGAGGAATTTGAGTCGAACCTTAAAGGGTGAGGAGTTACTGGGGAACTGAGAAACAAAAGGAGAATTCTAGGCTGGACAAGCAGTAAGAGCAAATACAGACAGAAATTCTGATGATTGGGTCAGGACCCTTGGGAAATTAGTCTAATTGGAGGGGTGGCTGTGTTGGGCAAACAGTGGGAAAGTCTTGGAGGATGGGCACTCTCCTTCCTGTTCCTCTCCTGGCTCAAGGTGATTCCTCATGCACGGGAAAGACACTTTCAGGAAGTGTCTGGAGGAAAATGAGATTATCCAGAAGCCTCTGGTTCTCTCTGCTTTCTGTAACCATGACTTCCTGAGTTTACATGTGACCCCAGGCTACACAGGTCTCCAGCAGGAACCAGAGAACACAACTCTGGCATTTAAGAATTTGGGGGCTCAAGAGAACATTGTACATAGCAACAATCAGATTACAAGATGGTTAATTCTGATGGACATGGCTCTTTTCAACAATGAGGTAATTCAAGCCAGTTCCAATAGACTTGTGATGGAGAGAGTCATCTGCATCCAGAGAGGGGAATATTGAATCACAACATAGTAGTTTCATTTCTGTTGTTGTTTGCTTGCTTTTTGTTTTCTTTCTCATTTTTCCCTTTTTTAGTATGACTTATTGTACAGCATGGTAATTGTGGAAATATATATAAAAGAATTGCACGTGTTTAACATATATTGGATTACTTGTTGTCTAAGGGAGGGGATGGGAGGAAAGGAAGGAAAAAATTGGAAAACAAGTTTTTGCAAGGATGAATATTGAAAACTTTCTACGCATATATTTTGAAAAAAAAAAAGGTTTTTTTTAAATAAAGCAGAATAAAATGGTTAAAAAAAGAACACGGAGGGGGGGGGGGTGTTCCCACTGCTAGGGTAAGAAGGAATGGCTTAATTCCATGAAATGTCACAGGAAAACTCATTAATGAAATGGATTTTTCCCTGTGGGATCTAAGGCAAATTTCAGCATGAAAGATCAGGCTTCAGAAACAGAGGATTAAACCAGATCATCTAGTCCAAAACTTTCATTTTGCAGATAAACAAACTGAGACCCAGAGAAGCGATCTACCTAAGATTATTCAAGTTCACTTAGGTATCAAACAGCAGAACTGATTCCATTGCAAGTCATCTGTCTATTGCAAAACTGCCTTTTCAAACGAAGTCCCTCGTTCTTGGAATCTGTTTTCTAGAGCAAAAGTTCCTAATGTATTTGGGGTAATGACCCCATAAGGATTCTCATAACTGAATGTTGGGGTCAAGAAATTATGATTATTTTCAGTAAATGTTTTGTTTGTACACCTATTTTATATATCTTGAGATAGATAAATAGATGATAGATAGATAGATAGATAGGATATAGATATAGATAATCAGGCAAAAAGAAGTTGGTGAGTGGAAAATGTTTAGAGCAGCTGTCCTCATGTTGACATGCTCAGAACACTTTCTTTTCATAAGTGAGATGGTTGGGGATCTTTTTGTTTTGTGGAAATCAATGGAAGTAAGCAGAAATGGAACTTGGAGAGGCCCCAGGATGAAAATATTTTTTAGAAATCTTGCTTTAGCTCCTGTCTATCCCACCCCTATGGAGAGCAATCCGGGACAGCCCTGATTTAAGGAAAGAAAATTTCTTTTAGAATAGTTATGCTAAAAGTTTTCCCATGAGGACCTCTGCCCCACTTCTTATTTTGAAAAATAGTGTTACCTCATTCTTGGCTTCAACTAGTGGTCAAGAATGTATTTTTTCTCTCAGAAGAGAAGTAGCCCACAGTACAGTATACTACAGAAGTACAGAAAGGGCCATAATTTCTCAGAAAAGGCCAATGCTTTTATTTGTTTTGCTGAACTATAGATTACAAAGTGAACACTAGAGGAATGGGGGGAAGATTGGTAGCTATGTAATACCTACAGAAAGTAAACATTTAGCACATATTTAATCTATCAGATTGCTTGTTGAACTGGGAAGAACACAAGTGAGGAAGGGAGGAAGAAAAATTTGGAACATAAAATTTCATAAAAATGAATGTTGAAAACTATATTTATATGTATTTGGAAAAAAATAAAATACTATTGAGAAAAAAGTATCTGTAAAACTACTTTTAAAGAAAATTATGTCAAGTACACACACACACACACACACACACACACACACACACACTTTTAATCCAGGTCAGATCATCATAAGCCATATGACAAAATGAGAAGCTGGCTCCTCTGATTCTTTCCATCATATAGAAACTCAGATTAAATCCCTGTTTTTTCATTTACTTACTGAGTCACTTTGGACAAATTGCCTTTGGGTTTTCTTTTCTTCATCTACAAAATGACGGATTCTTATGATATCTTGATGATTTAATATGTTTCTAACCACCTGCTTACCTCCTATAAAGGGATGTTTCCCCCCTTTCCAAGTATCCCCCCATATCTTTTCTAGATTCTTTTTCCTCAAAGTCCAGTGAAATTCAATTCACAGAAAGAGACCTGACTGTTTGATGTTTATATAATCTTAGTTCTGAGAGGAAGGAGTCAGGAGTGATCATGTGCTCAGGGTCCAGGGTCACTTGCAGCATTGATTAGAATCAGTCATTTCAGCTGAGTCAGGTTTTCAGCGATATCAAATGATCTTACATAGCCTCCACTTACAGTAAAACAAGAAAACAAAAGACAAAAACGTTTCATTTCCAGAACAATTTGGGGAACGTGGAGTGTGTTCTGAGTTCTCCCTTCTGACCATATCTTCCCCTCAAGCTTCACCATGAAGAATTTGAAGTTGATTTTTCTCTGTCACACTGGTTATGTCTCATCCATTTCTACCCCACCTCATTGGGTGCCAGGGAAGTATGCTGTCCTATTTAGCCCCCTTAACATCAATTAGCTTTTGCAAACAGATATGCACTTTCAAGTGCAAATGCTTCTCCCTAATACTTAGAGGTGCATCAGTCTCTGGAGATAAAGAGCTGAAACTTAGCTCAGTTGTTATATAACACTAGCCCCACCAAGATCATATCCAGATGCTCCATGTCTTCTGGATGATTCTTGTCACATTACATCTGGTCTGGGGCCTGAGAGACCACTCCTGAAAGTCACTCCTTTGGGCATTGATGCTAAACTGGCTGCAAAACCCAAAGCTGAGAATCCCAAAGCTTGTTCTCTTTAACCTCTGAAAGACACAAAAGCAGAGGCTTAAATCCCTTCCCCTACAACAAGAAAAAAAATTTATGCAGAGACCAAAGACCATTACTTGGTACCCAATGATCTTGATGGGGAGAAGACCCCAAAGCCTCTCTCCCTTACATCATCAAACCATCAAAGAGTACAGTCAGAAAAGATGAGCTTAGGCTGAGGCTGACTCAGATTTGCTTGAAGATATCCACTAGAATTGGAAAAACACTTTTCCAAACCACATAGTTCCCAGAGCAAACCCAATTAAAGAATGTCACACATGTTCCATGGCCTCTCCAAGTTACATGATATTATCATAATTCTTGGAAGGGGAACAGAAGATCAAATACGCATTTATTAAGCATCTCCTGTGGACCACGATCATAAGCAGGCTCCCAAGCCTCTTCATGTGGGAAGACATCATCAGAAGCAGCTGGTAATGCAGTGAGTAGAATGCTGGTCTAGAGTCAGGAAGATCTGAGTCAAATCTGGCTTTATTACTTACTGACTATGGGGCTCTGGGAAAAATCATTTAATTTCTGTTTGTCTCAATTTAATCATCTATAATAATGACACCTCTCAGGATTGTTGTGAGAATGGAATGAAATAATATTTATGAAGCATCTAGCACAGTACCTGGCACACAGTAAGGGCTTAATAAATGTTTATTTCCATATTTTCTTCTACTAGGGATATTCTTCACATAGTTCAGAACTTTTAATTTGTGTAACTTCTTTCCATTAAGTAGCGTCGTTTCTTCTTGCTTTCTTTGGAAGAACCAAAGTATATTCACAGGTACCTCAGGTATCATGGAAGTCCAACCCCCGTGTATTAGAGAGAAAGAAACTTGGACTCAGAGTATGGAAGTGACTTAGTTAAGGGGAAGAGCAGCTGAGGGGTGCAGCAGAAAAAAGGCCAGACCCAATTTCAGGAAACTCAGCTTCCTAAGTTCAAATCTAGTCTCAGACACTTACTAGCTGTGTGACTCTGCCTCAGTTTCCTCATCTGTAAAAATGAGTCAGAGAAGTAAATGGCAAACTACACCAGTATCTTTGCCAAGAAAACCCCAAATGGGGTCACAAGGAGTCAGATATAATTGAAATGACTGAACAGTAACTACCTGAAAAGTTTGACAGAAGTTGTTGAAGGAATCGTTCCTACTTGTCAAAATTGAATGGAGCTTGGATATGAAAACTTTTGTATACTGAGCTTGGGGGGGAAAAATCAGTGACAACAATTCAGTGGAGGGAACACTAAGGGATCTTCACAATTTCTAGAAATGTCAGAGAAATTACAAAATTTCTGGTGTATCCATAGAGAATCAGGTCTCATTCACACAGAGTTTTAAGTCTATTCCTAACATTTATCTCCACAAATCAGGACCTCCAGTCCTGCAGAGTTAAATTTAAAGCAAGAAACAAAATAGAGATGTTATATTGGTGCATTTCCTTTCTTTTGTTGTTTGTGAACCTATGTGGAGTCCTATTTTATTCTTTGCCCTTTTATTTTATGACTCTGCCCTGTGTCCTGTTTTATTCTTTCTCTTGGTGTTTAATTATCATCTCTATGCACATGATTCACTGGTTTATATATCCAAGCTCACTCTGTCTCTGGGCTTCAGTTCCTCATCAATCACCATTTAACTCTTAGACATTCTAAAACAATTATCTTGGGACATCTCAATCCCAATATGTCCAAAACATAAATCATTATCTCTTAGTCATTTCAGACACTTTGTAACCCCATTTGGGGCTATCTTGGCAAAGATATTGGAATGATTTGCCATTTCCTTCTCCAGATCATTTTACAAATGAGGAAACTGAGGCAGGCAGAGCTAAAAGACTTGCCCAGAGTCACACAGCTAGTAAGTACCTGAGGATATATTTGAACTCAGAAAAATAAGTCTTCCTGACTCCAGGCCCAGCATCCTATTATCCCACCTACCAACCCCTCTTTAAAAGTCTCTGTTTCAGTCCAAAACACCACATTTCTTCTAGTCTCCCAGGTTCACAACCCACTGCCAGATCTTGCTATTTCTATCTCTACAATATCTCTAACATCTCTCACATTTGATCCCTTTCTACTTATTCAGCAACAACATCAGTTCAGGCTCTCATCTCTCACCTGGACTATTGCAATATCTTCTTCCTACTTCAAGTGCCGACCCACAGTAGTCTACTCTATACACTGCTACAAAAGTGATTTTCCTTAAAGGCAGAATTAACCATGTCACTCTACCATTCAAAAAAAACTCTCCAGTTGTTCCCTACTTACCATAGGATAACCTTGTCTCCTTCTGCATCTGTCCATCAGGAGTGGGTAGCAGATTGAGGTGCCCCCCACATCACAGGTTTTCATTGCATTATCAGAGTTCTTTTGTCTTTCAGCTAGGTGATAGAGTAGGTACAGAGCTGTACCCGAAGTTAGAAAGACATTTATTTACTTGCTATGAGATCTTGGGTAGATCTGTCTTAATTTCCTTGCTCTAAAATGGAGATATAGTACCTACCTCACAAGGTCATTGTGGATAAAATGAAATAATATCTGCAAAAGGCTTTACAATATTAGAGTTTCATATATAAATGCTGTTACTTCTCCTCCTCCTATCACTATTATTTATTTATTTAGTTAGTATTATCCCTTCACTTTACACTTGGGTTCTAAAAAATTGGAATCCCAAGCACGAGATAGTAAGGTGTCGCTATCTAATCTCAGGGATGATCATCCACAATCAACTCAAAGATGAAGAGACCAGGACATTTTTTTTAAATATTGCAAGTTCCATATGAGTCAAAGTTTGATCAAACGATTGTGATCTTTGGCTACGTAAAGAAAGTCATAACATTAAGACCCTGATCATACTTTGTCTGAGGCAGACCATTTCCAGTATATTGCATGCACTTCACAGCACCAAATATTGGTAAGCTAAAGCATGATGTTATATGAGGAATTAAAAAGCCACTAGGTGGCAGCACTGGATAAGAGTGATGGACCTGGAATCAGCAAGACTTCTAACAGAGTTCAATTTGATCTCAGACTTCCTAGCAGTGTGACCGTGGGCAAGTCACTTACTCTGCTTGCCTCAGTTTCCTCATCTGTAAAGTGGGCTGGAGAAGGAAATGGTAAACCATTCCAGTATCCCTCCAAGAAAACCCCAAACAGGGTCACAAAGATTCAGAAAAGACTAAACAAATGGAGAGCTGAAGGAAGAGGGGATGTCTAGCTTGGAGAAGAGAAAACCAGGAGGAATGAGAGCTGTCTTTTAACTCTTGAAGGATTATCTGATAGAAGAGAGATCAAGGTTGTCCTGCTTGGACCTGGATAGCAGAAATAAGAGTGGGAGGTTTCTCTCAGTGTAAAAAACAAATTTCTTAACAATTGGAGCTGCACAAACATGGAAGGCAGGTCCCTGGAAGGGGTGAGCTCTCCCTCACTGGAGGTCTTCAAGCAAAGCTTCGATTAGCACTGATGGGTTTGCAGAAAAGAGCAGCATTTGCTTAAAGCAGGAAAGGATACTTCACATTTTCTTTATGTTATGGACCCCTCTGGTCTTCCACTAAAACCTATAGAACCCTTCTCTGAAGAATAAGTTGAGTTCACTGAATTTCAATTATAGGTTATTAAAAATAATACAAATAATGATTTTTTTCCATCCAAGATCATGGATCCCACATATGGAACACCTAAGGAAGAGAAGAAAGCAGGCAGTTGCTGAGGTCCTTTCTAATCCTTTCATTCAGTCATTTATTTTAAAAAAAATTATTAATTGCCTACACAGTGTCACAAGCTGTGAATAAAATGAAAAGAGACACAAAGATAGAAACTAGAATGTTCCATACCGGTAATAAAAAGGAAGCCAGACCAGAGTGTAGAATGCATGAGAAAAACATAGAAAGATAAGATAAATCCAGATTGTGAGGGGCTTTAAAAGTCAGAGTAGTTTGTACTTTATTCTAGCAGTGAGTAATAGTGGGTGAATTCAATTTCTTGAGCAGAGGAATGATGTGATCACACTTGTAGATTAAGAATAACACCATGACATGTAGACATATATCGTATTTAACTTATCCTTTAACATATTTAACATGTATTGGTCAGCCTGCCATCGGGGGAAGGAGGGGAAAAGTTGGAACAAAAGGTTTTGCAGTTGTCAATGCTGAAAAATTACCCATGCATATATCCGGTAAATAAAAAGCTATAATAAAAAAAAGAATAACACCATGGTCATTAATTGTGGAATGGCTAAGTTATAGTATATGAATGTAATGGGATATTATATTTCTATAAGAAATGATGAACAGGCTTATTTCAGAAAAGTCTGGAAAGACTTAAATGAACTGCTGCTAAGTGAACTGAGTAAAACCAATAGAACGCTGTATGCAGCAACAATTATGTGATGACCAACTGTGATGGATTTGGCTCTTCTCAACAATGCAGTGGTTTAAAGCAATTCCAATAGACTTGGAATGGTAACTCTCCTCCATATCCAGAAAGAGAACTATAGAGATTGAATATTGATTGAAGCCTAGTATTTTCACCTTTTTGTTTATGTTTGTTTTTTTTTTCATTCTCATGGTCTTTTTTCCCCTTTGGGTCTGATTTTTCTTGTACAACATGACAAATATGGAAATATGTTTAAAAGAATTGCACATGTTTAACCTATCTCGGATTACTTTCTGTCTTGGCAAGGGGGAGGGAAGGGAAGAGAGAGAAAAATTTGGAACATAAAGTCTTATACAAATGAATATTGAAAGGACAGTTAGACGGCACTTAGGGGAAAGGAAATGATATATCCATAATTGACTTGGGGGAGGAGAATCATCAATAACATTTTTAAGGGAGTGGAAAAGGAGTTCAAATAGAAGTCTATTATATATTCCAAGAGAGAATTTTTAGGGATGAAAGTAGCAGAAACAAAAGGATAGCTGTGTGACCCTGGGCAAGTCACTTAATCCCAACTGCTTCAAAAAGAGAAATGAATGTTGAAAACTATCTTTATGTGTATTTACATCCAATAGAAAGTTGATAACACAAGAGACTAGGTTAAAATAGAGAGAGATCTAGGAGTCATCTGCATTGAGATGATCATCGAATCTATAAGAGCTTATGAATTCACTGAGAAATATATAAGGAGAAGTAGAAGAGGCTCAAGGGACATCTGTAATTAAGAGAGAGATGTGGACGATGATCCAGCAGAAGAGACTTAGGAGAAGCCAGACAGGTAAGAGGGAAGCTAAAAGAGCAGCTTCATGGAAACCTATGGGGGGAAAATATCCAATTTAAAATGCTGCATAAAGGTCCAATAGGATGAGGGCTGAGAAAAGATCATCAGCTAGGTCAACTAACCTTTGTAACGCCCAACTCCAGAGGTCTTTAGGCAAAGGGCTCCCTAGACAGACATGTTCCCGACAGCCTTTGGACGTTCTCCATCTGGCCAGAAGACCATGACTGATGATGTCAGTGGTAGAGGAGGGTCCCTCCCCTTTTCTTGGACTTTTAATAAGCAAAAAAATCTTCCTCCAAATGTCCAATTAATTAATTCCTATCAGCGCTAAATTAAATGCCTTTCTTGAGCCTCTGGAAAGTTGACCTTGCTTAGGTGAGCATGGATCTACTTCATAAATCTGATAGAGAATGAAATTACTGTTATGGCCGGTAGAGGGAGGTATCGATTAACAATAACAGTCTTTTCCCCGGTGAAATCTTAGCTGTTTGGGAGGGAATATTAATTTTTAAAAAAAGAAATACCTCAGTCTCTCTTACTTGCCTATTACCATAACACACCCTTCACTGTCAGAAAAAAAAATTTTAAGATTTCCAACCCTCCTGTGTGGTTTCCAGTTTATTCCTTCTTAATAAAATTTTCATTAAAAAGAACTGCAGAGGGGCAGCTAGGTGGCACAGTGGATAATAATGCAAGTTACAATATACTGAAGAACATACTAAATTATTACAGTAGTATGAGAGATTTAAACAAAGAAAAATCATTTCTATTTGGGAGATAGGGAACTAGAGAAAGTCAGGGATATGCGATTCCTAAACTGAGAGGCTTAGAGAAGACAAAGTTACAGAAATAGTAAACGTGGAAGAATCTATTCCATGCTTGGGATTGGGATTTAGGGATATTTGTGAATGTATGGGGTAGAAGAGGAAAGATAATTTAGGAAAGAAGCAAGTAATTAAACTTACTTAGATCAAATATAATGAAGGGGCTTATGGCAAAATAAAGTGACAAAAAAGCCTTAAAGAGTGTTGTATTTTATGGTATAGGCAATGATGACTCTAAAAATTTTTGAACAAGTAAATAATATGGTAGATCTATACCATCTGTATTTAATTAGTAAGACTGATTTTATAGCTAATGGAAGAAGGCGTTGGAGAAAGCCAATTCACCCAATAAATAAGGAGTCAAAGGATACGAAAAGATTTCAACAGAATTTCAAACTACTAATGACCACATAAAAATGTTCCAAATAACAAATAATAAAAGAAATTAAAGTTAAAATAACCATGAGTATTTTACATCAATCCAAAAAATTGGCAAAGATGAAAAAAAATTACTCAATGCTGAAGAGGCTGTGGGAAAGCACTCTTTCTGTATCAAAGAACTGGAAACAAAGGGAGTATTCATCAACTAAGGAATGATTGAACAAGTTGTGATGTATGAATATAATGCAATGGTATTATGCTATAAGAAATTATAAACATGAGAAATTCAGAGAATCATGAAAAAACTCATATGAACTGATACAGACTAAAGTGAACAAAACCAGGAGAACAATATACACAAAACCTCAGTAAAATAAATAAAAACAAACTAAAAGGAAGATATATTCTAAATATCTTTCATAATGCAGTTTGGTGTCTGAGACAGTTAAATAGTTTGGGAATTATACAGATGAAATATACCATCTGATATAATCACTGTGTTGGATTTTTTTTTCTTTAAAGTTAATCTTTTTTTTAACAACAAAAAAAAAGTACTTAGGGGAAAGGAAATGATATATCCATAATTGACTTGGGGGAGGAGAATCATCAATAACATTTTTAAGGGAGTGGAAAAGGACATAATGGAGACAAGGAGTTCAAATAGAAGTCTATTATATATTCCAAGAGAGAATTTTTAGGGATGAAAGTAGCAGAAACAAAAGGATAGATACAAGAGTCCTTGTGAATGTAGAATGTATAGAACTTAACAACTGATTGAATATGAAATAAGAGGAAGAGAAAGAAGTCAAAAATAAAGTTTCAAAACTGGGTACCTGGGAATATAGTGATACCATCAAAAAAAAAAAAAGAAACTTAGGAAAAGGGCTAAGGGTTTTTGTAGGAGAAAGGGGAAGGGGAAGAAAGAGATGATATCTGTTGGACACAATGAGTTACAAGATGTCCAAGAAGCAGTGAGAAATCCAAGTCTGGCACTCAGGAGAAAAGTTTAGGTGGATCTATAGATTTGGAAGTCATCTGCAGTAATAAGATAGGTTAAGTCACTGATCACTGAATCTACTGGAGTACTACTTAATAATATTTATTTAATTAAATCAATAGGAAGTCACTTATTCAATAAGAATTAGTTAAAGACTTAAGTGTTAGGAACTGGCTAAGCACCAAGGATACAAATAAAGGCAAAAACAGCTTTTGATCTCAAGGAGTTCACATACTTTCTCCAAATTCCTCCAAAAATAAAATAATAGCTTGAAAGGCAGCAAGGTCAAAGAAACATTATTTTAGGATTTGGATGACCTTAGTAGAATTGTAGACAGAAGCAAAAGAATGAAAACAGGGATGGGGAAAGACACAGAGGCAAAGACAGTGACAAAAATAGATAAAGACAGAGAGGGACAGAATGATTGATAGAACAAACTCCCTGGAAGAGAATAAAACCAAGGACAAAACTGAAAGACTAGAAATGAAGAGCTTTCTCATCCTCTGAAACTAAAGGGAAGGAGTTAAAAATGAGACATGATCTAAAGAGTTTTGGAAGCATAGATAAGGGGAGATGAAAAAGGTCATTTGGGAATGCCACAGTCTCATGAAAACATAAGCCCAGATAGTCACTGAGGGAAGGATGGGATGGGATTGGAAATGGAGGCCTGAGAAGAAAAGATGGAAGGGGATATGATAGATAAGGAGTTAATAGGAAACATAAATGAGAGAACTAGTTGCTGTCTGCCTCTTTTCCCTTCCTTAATCGACAAAGGCTCCCCCTAAACACTAGGTATAGGAAGTCTGTGTCCTGATAACCCAGAGACCTTCTGTGATGTCCTTGGGAATCTCTCTGGGTGTCAGGTGTGGGAACGGCAAGGAAGGAAGAAGGTAGTCTAAGATACCTTTCATCATACATGCCTGTCTGTTGGACTGGCCTGGAAAAGAGGCCATTCTACATGGAAATTAGGGAGACCCTAAACTGCCTGAGTGGGTAGAAAGCTAGTCTTTGAATCAGGAAGACTTGGATTTGAATCCTGACTCAAACATATATTAGCTGTGTGACCCTCAAATTACATTATTTTTCCTTCTCTGTAAAATGGTAATAGTAACAATAATCACACCCATCTCCCAAGATTGTTGTGAGAATCAAATGAAATAAGGTCTGGAAAGTTTTTTGCAAACTCAAAGCCTATATAAATACCAGCTATTACTGTCATGCTCTATGGAAATACTAACAAAGAAAAACTCAAGAGTCTATGTTTGCTTCCTTTTCTCCCCCACCTTCCCCTAAGTCCACACAATCTCTTTTCTCACTCTCTTACCCTTACACCCCAAGCAGATATGCAGCTAAGGTGTTCATAAGTGAATAGATGTTCTATGTCCTCAGGACCATTCTCCAAAATCAGTCACATATAGTGACGTGGCCAAAAGAATATTGGACTGGAAGTCAACGAGCCAGGTTCTGGAGTCAAAAGACATGGATTCAAATCTTGCCTTTGATGTTTAATACTCGTGTAGTCTCAGGCAAGTCTCAGTTTTCTCATTGGTGAGTAAGGTCGTCCACAGTCTCTAAGATGTCTTCTAGATCTAGACCAGTGATTTGATGCCCTGGGGTTTAGTCCTAGTTCTGCCACTTATTAATTTACACACTGTGATCTCGGGTAAGTAATTTCCTTTTCCCAGAACTGGTTTTTGTTTTTGTTTTATTTTATTTTCATTTCAGAAGTCATCTACTCTATTCTTTATACATAAAGAGGATGAGGCTCTAGGAAAAGGTCCCTATCTGCTCCTTTCTCCTTCCTTTATTGCTATGGTCTCCCCCTGAACACTGAACATAGGAAGTCTGATATTCTGATATCCCTGGGGATCTTCTGTAATATTCTTAGAAGCCTTTTCTGGGTCCAGATGTGCAAATGGGAAGAAAGGAAGGAGGTAGATCAAGATGTCTTCCAGCATGTATGCTGGAGGGAAAGATCCCTCCTGCAAAATTGAGGTTTAGATCTTCATCATCCCTAACATTCTTATGCTAATTCACCTCTCCCTCACCTTCCAGCTCTCCTACTGTTTTCTTTAAAAGCTTCCATCCCTTCTCCTTGTCCCTGTGGTCCCAATATCCTGAACAAGCCACAAACCACATATCTAAGATTGAATGTGTCTGTCAGATTGCTCTAATGATAAAATGGTCCATTTGGAATCTGGCAGGGGGTTAAGTTGGGGTCTAACTCCCTACCTTCCTTTCCCAGATTCCTCAGGGAATCTAACCACTTTGGGGAGTCAGGGAAGGGAGCAAGGGCAGGGGCACAGGGCTCAGACATCAGACATCCTGTCCCGATATCCCCAAATGGTCTTTTAAATCTCCTAAAAGCCCAAGGCAGCCGGGCAGCCTTCCCCAAGCACTGTGGTCTGGAAATGGGCGCCGAGCAGATGGATATCAGTCAGGGAGCTTGTTTTCTTCTACAACTTCCGGCTGCCCAGCTCTCCTCCAGAGTTTTCAAAAGCTGGGGGAGGAAGGAAAGGAGGGAGGGAGCATGGAGCATGAAGGACTTGAGAGCTTTCATCCATCTCCAAAGCCCAACCCTTAACAGTTATGGCTAGTATTCTGAATTATCAGTCATGGTGGGAAAAGGGTACATCTATCAGCAACAGCAGCATCTTCAGACTGGGGTGGTAAGATGCCCTCAGTCTTCTTACTCACTCAAATCCTGGGATGAAGAGCAAAACTCCATGAATAGCTATATGCTGAAAGATCTAATCGCCCACCAAACACAGACCTTCCTGACCCAGACTCATCTATATTCTGTCTGAACACTTCTAGAAATGGAAAACTCCCTACCTTTTTTACATCGAGTTGTACTGTATGGCCAACCCTTGCCTCTATGTATCTCTCTAAAGTATTCGATTGTTCCTCATGTGACACGATTTCCAGACATGTCATTAACCCTGGAATGTGTCCTCTAAATGTTTGTCAAAGTCTATTTTAAAATGTTACCCCCAAAAGTGAACCCCCCAAAAAAAGAACTTGTCTAGGAGTATTCTGATCAGAGTAAAGAGCGTATTTTGATGGATAGTGAATCTAACACTGGGTTCACTTTTTAAAAAGATATCTTATGTACCTGAAACTCTCTATCCCCGTGGTATTAAACAAACAGAAATGGGGACCACTATGCCATACAAAAGGACTCTGCAGATTGCGTATTGGCTTAGATCTACAAACCACTTAAGATCTCATGATTAGCCCTGGAAGAAATCTCAGAATTCATCTATTTCAACACCTTCAGTTTACAGATGAGTAAACTCATTCCTAGGGCAGTAATGAGACCCTCAAGGCCACCCAGTTGGTATCAGAAACAGAACAAGAATTCTGCTCCTCTCACGCCTTGCCATCTCCTCCCTTGGGGCCAAGTAGCTGGAGAACTGGCCATTATCTAAATAACATGGATAAAGATACAAATCAGATGTCAGATTTTATTAGCCTATGGAACTGTAAGGGAAATAAACCCTCTCTACCATGCGGACAGGTCCCTTACCAGGAATTTATGGTCTTAGAGCCATCTGGAGCTTTAAGGGGGGTTCATACCAGCCAGTATGTATCAGCACCCACTTCTTCCTGACGCAAAAGCTGGCTCCCTATCCACTATACCATAGCTTCTTAAACTGTGGATTACAACCTCATGCAACTGAAGGCGAGGGTCACGAAAATTTTGGCAGTAGTAAAAGATATCAAATACTCTGCCAAGATTTAATACTTTATGTAAAAATAAACAAGCATATCCATCTCATTAGTATGCAAATTTGCTTTCATCTGTAATAAACAGTAAAATATGTAAACCAAAAATTGTTTTAAAATAAATTTATGATTTATATTACTAATAAATGTTTGATTTGTATACCTCTTGTATATACCTTTATACTGAATAGAAATTTCTTGGATGAAAAGGAATCATAAGTGAACAACATTTAAGAAGCTCTGCACTATATCACACCGACTTTCCTCTATAGAATAGACTTTCAAAAATGTTTATTAGTCAGTCCCTTCTCAATCTTTTCTTCTCTAGGGTAAGTGAATTTCATCTTCGTTTTTCCTCTCAGATTCCATTGTCCAGTTTTTAAATAATCATCCCAATCTGTCTCTTCTCAGATCGTACTTCATCCTCACCCTACACTGATCACCAGACATGCATATCACTCTTCAGCTGTGGGGCTTAGAAGCCACATGGTTCTTTTCAGAGTCTAACCATGGCCAAGAGGATTGAAAGGGGAATTTCTCAACTCCTGTGTCTTATATCTCAACAGATAATGACCACATCAAGCCACATCAGCTCCAAAAAAGTCATCCCCTGCCTTATTCCCTTATCTCCTGCTAACTTCCAATTTTTATACTTAAGTCTGAACCACACAATATGATTTAATTATTTATTGCCTTGCTTTGCTTACTGTTGTTTCACACTTTAGTCTGATCTCCCCAATTAGATTAGTGGCAACATGCTCCATTGGGAATCAGTGGATCTGAGTTCAAATTCTTCCCCAGGTGCTTACTGTGGGATTTCAGGCATTTCCATTCTCAGAACTTGAGTATCTTTCAAAATAAAGGAGTTGCTTTTCATTGTTACTTGCTTGCATTTTATTCTGTTACTTTTTTTTTTACTGATTTGATTTTTCTTGTGCAGTGCAATAATTGTATAAATATGTATGCATATATTGGATTTAACATATTCTACCATGTTTAACATATATAACTACTTGCCATCACTAGGCGTGGGGGAAGGGAGGGAAAATTGGAACACGAAGTTTTGCAAGGGCTAATGTTAAAGAATTGTCTAATGTCTTAAAAAATAAAAAAGGAAAAAAATAAAATAAAATAAAGGAGTTGGACTTGAAGATCTCTGGGCTTATTTCCAGCTCTCTCTAATTCTATGATTCCCCCTTTTGGATCTCCTGAATTTCCCTCAAAAGCAATGGAGTACAGTGGTAGGAGCCCAGATGTTGAAGCCAGAAGATCTGATACCAGCTTTTGAGCTTCCTCCCGATGGGACTTGGGGCAAATTCTTAATGTCTCTTTATTTGTAAAACTGGGCATGGGAGGAGCGACTAGGTGATCTTTGGGATCTCTTTCCCTTCTCAATCTTACAGTCCTAATACAATGCCAGGTAAGTAGTTGTTGACTTAACTCGAGTTGAGATGCAGAACAGTATCGTGATTATTTGTGTGCATTGGTGAGGTAGGTACACTTGTATGTTATCCATATATAGGTCATCCATACTAGTCACAAGGCCACAGATTTGTGATCCTCAGCCAGCAGAAGTCTACGACCTAAGAAAAACTCATTCCCCAAACATGGAAGTTTTTTTTTCCCTACCATGGCCCTAACACTCCATTCCAAGCAATGATCCCAGACAAGAAATTGGAGTTTTTTTAAACTTTATCATTTATAAAGCCATACAATGGGTCGCAAAGAAACAAAGGCCGCTGTACAGAGTGGGAGGAGAGCATCAGTGTACAGTACATTCATACCCGGGATGAGTAACATAAGTCAGATTTTATACAAGGTGGCAAAAGTTATGGGCACAATGATACAAAATATAAAGTATATTTCCATCTATATAAATACATAGCTGGGGTGGATTGAAAAGGATAGGGTTATTTTATTTTTTCTGAGGGAGGGCTAGTGGGGGGGAGGGATTTCTTACATTTGCTTTCAATAAGATTTGAGACAGGAGGAGGGGGAAACAAAAACACAATAAACATCTGTGCACTTATACACTAACATATGCATACACACACACACACACACACACACACACACACACACACACAGGTTTCAAGCTACTTAACACTGATTAGAAAATTAATTTGGAACATTCTCCCAATGAGATTCAGGCTGCTAGAACAGCACAGGAATGGGAAGAAAAGAAAGCTTTCCTGCATTTCCCAGACTCAGGAAATGTGACTTAGGAAGGAGTAGAACAACCCTCACTCTGACTAATCAATCAGACAAACAAAACCAATTCTGAGCCTGAAGTCAGCTGGGTGACCCTCTGGATCTCACCTCCCGATTCCTTTTGCCTGAAGGTGATTTCGTACCAGACTTTCCACTGCCTCTTGCAATTATTACCCATCCCCACGCACACATCCTCCCACACACAGATGCACACCTCTTCCATAAGGTATCACACACCCACATACGCATATATACTCACCCCCACCTTTTCTATGTTGTGGAAACTCCAGAGTCCTAGCAGATAAAGGGCTTACACCCGGGATGTACCAGGCAGGAGCCCTACCTCCTATCTAGTGTTGTTGAAGAGGGGAAGGCAATGCAGAGAAGAGGTCTAGACCAGGACAGACGAAGAAATGATGGTTCTTG
This sequence comes from Sminthopsis crassicaudata, assembly GCF_048593235.1. Taxonomy (NCBI): domain Eukaryota; kingdom Metazoa; phylum Chordata; class Mammalia; order Dasyuromorphia; family Dasyuridae; genus Sminthopsis; species Sminthopsis crassicaudata. The sequence continues at coordinate 64,367,710 of NC_133619.1, read as the reverse complement.
ACTGGCAGTCTAGACCAGATTCCTCTCACATGCCAGTCCTTCCTTTGGGCCAATGAAAGGGAGTGGACCTCTCAGTCCAGTCCCAGCCAGATCAAAGTGACTGGAATCTCCTACACTCAACTTTTCCTGGGATCCTTCTACTCACTGTTTTCCTCTGATGGGGTTCTCTCACACACATCCATCCATACATACACCTCCACCCTCCTCTCCTGAGACTAACTTACCCAGAAATTCCACCTTCAATGATGGTTAGACATGGCCATTATTCCCCACAATTTTTTCTGTCCACCCAAAAGAAGGACTCAGAATTGGAGGGACTTGTTCCACAAGACCAAGATATGGCCTCTCTTCTTGTGGAGGGGGGAGGCCCTTTTGCAATGCACATACCACTTATAACGCAAAAGGAAAACAAGCTAAGAAAAACAAAATAGAACGGGGCCCCTGTGATGGTGATAGAAAGATCCTGATCAGGAAGAAGAGAAGCATCTGAAGCTGGTCAAACTGGATTTGCTCCCCATTCATCTAATCTCTCAACATCAGTTCACATTTTCTTTTTCCTACTCATCCCACACCTAAAGAAGCTCCCCAAATCCTATACTGAGCTTAGCTTGTTTTTAAAGAGTTCCTTTGCCTCTCCTCTCTCCCTTGAGGATACTCTTATTACATCCTCATCCTGTCTTGGAAATCTAAGAGAGTTTTCATCCTGACTTAGAATGGTGCTGGGTGGGAGAGGGCCAAGTGTGTGTGAGTGTGTGTGTGTGGAGGGAATAGAGACAAATCATTTATTGTCATCACTCTGACTGAGGCTTAAGTGATAGTCTCTCTCCTCTGTCCATGATTTTCAGATCTATCCTCTCCTTTCCTATCTCAGCCTGGCTTCAAGATGGAATGATCCAACATTCCCAAGTGGATCGACAAACAAACATCAACAACATACAACATAAATCAACAGCAAAGTGGATTGGGAGAGGGAAGAAGAAGGTATGAGAAAGATAGTCATTTACAAAAAAAAATTAAAAGTGCTTTAAAAAAAAAAAAAAGGAATTCTTTGGCAAGAATATATTGCAGTGCTCTGTGTGTGTTCATGCCTACCTGTGAGATACAATCTCTGACACCTAATTCCTCATGGTCTTACCCTACTAGCCCCTTACCCAAAATGGTTCCCACTCCAAGATTTGAACACAACTCTCTTCCCTCATCAGATTCTCGGAAAGTCAAAACGAGTGACTCCAAGTACTTCTAAATGTGTCCAAATGTAGAACACCAGGTTCTAGGAAATTGGTTCTTCTTAAAGTGGTTTTGGGTAGCAGGAGGGGACAGTCTGCTTTCAAACTTTAAACAGAGTCCCCTCAAAAAGTCAATGAGGGTTGAACTTAAGCAAGACTGAGGATGGCCACGACTAGGAAATAAGACAGCCAATGGGCCCAAGGTCAGAGAGCAGTGAATGTGAAGGCTGATCCTAGATCTTAGCCTGGGGCCTGGAGCTGGGTGATAAAGGGGTCTGGCAATTCATCCGATATGAAGCAGTGATGTAGGATCCAGACCAGACGCCCAGAATTCTTCAGGTTGAGCAGTGGTAAAAATGAAGGTGGAAAACTCTTGACAAAGAGCAAGATATTTATCTTTCCCTACTGGGGCACAGAGCCAGGGTTGATGGGGAAGTAAGGAAAAGGTAAAAAAATAATTCAGGTAGCTAGCCTGAATTTCCCAAAAGGAAGGGGACTTTTGAGCAACTTCAATCTCATGTCTTACTAATGGGGAGCAGGTGATGGAGAGGTGAACCACCCCTGCTCCCTACTTTCTACAAACCATTCTCATTTCCAACTCCCTGAAACCACACTGCCATGCACTTACAACATTTTGGAGGGAAAAATATGAAAAGATACACAAGCACTAATAGACACACCATCCATATCTTCCACACACATCCTGAAACCTCCACCTCTGCGCAAGCAGACCCGCGCAAAGGGCCTTTGGCATTGGGGTTCAGCTCCTCCCACCTTGGGTGCTCTAGGAGCTGCTGAGCCTTGGGCTGAAAGGGAAACTCAAGGGGCTAATGATAAAGGGAACACAACCTGGGATGAACCACTCAAACATCCCACCCCCTACCTCCTGAATACAGTGAAGGTCAAGGTTGGAGGGAGGTGGTTCAGGGATAATCCAAATATAAGGTCTCTTATCTCTCAGGCTTTAATTATACATACAAGAGCTCATACAGGGAAGGAATGGGATACAGTATATACCCATATGGAGGCAATAAAGCAATAAGGAAAAAAATAAATATTTCTTGTCAATTTACCTTTTGTTCCTTTTCTTAAACTTGATTAGCTTACAGTATTCCATCAGTATATCTCATGTATATATTATGAATATTTATATGTCAGTACAATGCTGCTCACTAGGGAATCCCAGTGGGCTTGGGGAGCCAAAGCACTGGATTAACAAGGAGTTCTTGTTTCTGATTTGGATTTCTTCGGAAGTATGGGGCTTTCAAAGCAGGGATCCTGGACTTGCTCTCGTGCCTTTTACCCCTTATGGCTTGGTTCTTTTGGAGATAAAAGGTAGGGACTTTGGCATTGTAAAGCAGTCTACCCAGCAAGCATGCAGGTGGGTCATCTATCTGGGGGTGTGACCAAGCCTGACGCCAACGCGGGCTGGCCCGGCCAGAATGGTTACAGACATCTGTTTTTCAGAGAAGTTGAGCCTGCACGTGACAGAGAAAGCCAAACACTTCTAAAGCACTTGTGGAGAGGAGGACAAGGGTTGAGTCTTCTCCCTTGAACTTCCTGAAGGCAGAATTGGGCAGACCTTTCTGAAGAAGAGTCCAAAGAGATTCTTAGTTTCCAATATGGCAGGATGGCTAAATCCCTGTGGTCCCAGTGGGCATCTTCTTGTGAGCAAGTATTGAAGCTAAATCCAGGGAAAGGTTCAGGATACAAGGCACAAAGAGTGGGGTAGGAGAGGTCAGGGGCAGCAATTTGCCCTAGAGAGAATGGGAGGGGCATGTCTTGCCCCACATATGTAGAGGACCATGGGTCAGGGCTCAGCATCCCCTGCCTCTCCTCTGTCCAGTTCTCCCGACTCTCTCCAAATCCTCCTGAAGGTTTAGGGTTTGCATATCTCCCCTGAACCAAAGTTCCCCAGCCTCAAGGCCATGGCAAAGCAGGGGTATTGCCTTGTGGGAGAGATCCTTAGTGCAGTGTTCAGAAGGGGCGCATGTCTGCTTCCTGCTCTTGTGTGTGTGAGAAAAAATGAGGAATCTTCCAAGAGTTGCCAGAGCTGAGTGGCTGGGATGGAAGGAGGCCCCAAGCCGACATCCACAATCTAAGGTGATTCTGGGTAAGGAGAAAGGCCCCCTTCCTGCTTATTCCTGGTTTTACATGATTCCAGGAGACAGCAGACATCATCTTTGGTGAGGAAGGACAACTTCGTGCGCATATTATCAATATAGCTGAATTTGGAGTTATATGTCTAATACACGCAGGTACTTAAACATATGTATAGCCATTGAAGAACAAAGAGACCTTAATATACCTTGGGGAATTTTCCTTATTAAAAAATAAAAAAAATTGGTAATCTTGGATTTTCCTATTTTGTCTGATAAATATACCTCACAGATGTCCACAAGATTGTGGATTTTTTTTCCTTGCAAGGTTGATGAATTAGATGAGGATCTATTTTATCCATGGTTCTAAAAGGAAATCCCAGAGGGAATTTGCCACTTTGCACCTCTCCCCACCAATGGAAAAATCCAATGGCACAGGAAGGAGATCATGTGGCCTTGGTTAGTTGAGTAGTTTGAGTTTGGGGTTGTTGGGATTTTTTTTTAAAGTTTCCATTTACCCAATAGGCTCTATGTTGTTCTTCCCTCCACTTTTTTCCTCTCTTCTCCTTCTCTTCCTCTCTGAATTCACTTCCCTCTTCCCACACTGCACTTTCCTCTCTCCTTCTCCAAAAATTGGCCCCACACCTTCCTTCTGGATTCAAGGGTCCCCTTCCCCATGTGCCCCAAGCCCGGCTGCCCTGGCCCCTGGCAGGCTCATCTCTTCTGGCCAGCGCTGAGCATGACCTTGGAAACGAAGTTGACAATGGCCGCAGCAGGTTGGTTGGGATCTAACTCTGCAAAGAGGTGACAGGCGTTGTCCGTGGTGCTGCCTTGCTTCCTGGCCACAAAACCGAAGAGCCTGTGGAGAGGAAAGAGAAGAGAAAAGATGAGGAAAGAGGGAAGGGAACATAGAGAAACCACAGACGCAGAGAGAACATGAGTGCAGAAGAAAAGGCAGGAAAGGAGAGGGGAGAGCACAAAAGAGATAATGAAGAGTTGGGGAAGAGGAAAGGAGGATGAAATGGAAGGGGAAGCAGAGAAATGGAACAAAAAAGGAAAGAGAAGATAAAGAATGAGGAAAGAGGAGAAGAAAATCAAAGAGAAGAAGAGCAGTAAAAAAAAAAAAAAGAAAGAAAGAAAAATTAAGAGGGATAGGGGATTGGGGATAAATAGAGAGATAGTACAAATATGTGAGAAATGATTTTGCTGCCCAGAACAGAGACCTTTTACTTTTTTCCCTTCTTCTTCCAATGCCATTTCTTTCTTTTTCCTCCCACTCTGTATCCCCCATACATCATAGGTAAAAGATGTTCCCTCCATTTGTGAAGAAGGAAGGAAGGAAGGAAGGAAGGAAGGAAGGAAGGAAGGAAGGAAGGAAGGAAGGAAGGAAGGAAGGAAGGAAGGAAGGAAGGAAGGAAGGAAGGAAGGAAGGAAGGAAGGAAGGAAGGAAGGAAGGAAGGAAGGAAGGAAGGAAGGAAGGAAGGAAGGAAGGAAGGAAGGAAGGAAGGAAGGAAAGGGAAGGAAGGAAAGGGAAGGAAAGAAGGAAGGACTCAAAAGATCCAGAGATAGATTCTGAATGAGCAGGAGATGCTTTGGGCACTTCTCTCTTGGCTTGGCTTGAAAATAAGGGTAAAATGGGGAAGTACATGAAAGAGCCTCTCCCATCCCTTCCCCTGCTGGACTCCTTTTAAGTTCAGCACTATAAGCAAATAAATATGGCATTGTTTGCCAGTCTGAAAGCTTCAGCCTCCTCGAGCACCAGATGAAGCTGGGAAATAAAGGGATAGGCTGGTCTGACTTCTCATTGTTCCCTTGCCTGACCTACAGTGTAATGGATTTGAGTAAAAGGCTTCAGGACCCATCAGGCAAGGGCAAGGACTGACTCCCACACTTTGCCCTCACTAGGCCACGGCATCTTGGAATTCAAATCTTGAAAAACAAGGTTATAAATATGGGAGCAGAGGGGAACAGAATGTGAGCTGAGAGGTCCCATAGTTGGTGTGTTGCTAATTAGAGAGGGATGGGGAAATCGGAACAGCTGGAGATTCCAATTAAAAACCCCCTCTCTGGGACTGAAACACAACAGCTAAAATTAGCCAAGCTCTCCACCCTACACACTCTCACGAAATAGGAATATACTCACACATCCCTTTGCCCTACACGTCCCTAGTGCTGCTGAACAGTCCCCTCAAATTCAAGATCAGCAACCCCTGGGAGCAGGGGATGGGGGACTTCAGGAGCCAGGGGTCGGTTTCTTTGTATGATCAAGGGATAGATCTGCACCAAGTCTGTTCTTGGTCTTAGATTTGGTCTCTGGAGAAATGTCCTGTCCCTTCTATTCCTCCTGGGACTGGGAGGTATATAGGGTCTTCTCCCCATGTTGGGAACAGGGAAGGCAAAAGGAAGGAGAGGGTGGAAAATGATTCTAAGGTCCAGATGTACGGTTCTCCCAGCAGACCTGTGTGCTCAGCACCATCCCCCATCTCCTATAACCAAGTTCTTCTTGGCTTTATTTCCATCCCTGTGCCTGGGCCAGAGCCACTACCCCCTTACAATATTCCCTCCCTCGATGTTCACAGTCCAGAGGGCCCTGCCCTTTTCTTCAGCCAAGTTCAACAATAACTAATTCCTTTCATCCACCCAGGGAAGCTGATCCCAAATGTGGTGGACACAAGCAGGGTGGCCCCCCCACCACAGGAGCCAAGAGGAGAGAGCTGGCTCTTCTTTCATTATCTGGCTCCTCACCCCATTAATAAAACCCTGTCTCCAAAAGAAGCTCTGCAAGTTGGCTCCTTCTAGCTCAGGGATTCTTAACCTGGGCCTGCGAACTTATTTTTGAATATTTTCATAACTATTTTAATATAATTGGTTTCTTTTGTAATTCTATATATGTTTTGCACTTAACTTAAAAACATTCTGAAGAATCCCATAAGCTTTATCAGCTGCTCCATGGGTTCCATGCCACAAAAAGGATTAAGAACCTTTGTTCTAGCTAATATAACAAAATATTTTTTAAAACCAAAAAGGAAGAGACTCCTGAATATTAGAGGCTGAAAGTTAACTGAGCTTGGTGGGGGCATTGATAAGAAAGTGCTTATCTGAGGGTCTTAAAACCTTCAAACGGCAGAAAATCTGAGAAGCTGGTAATTTTACAAAATTAATGACCCAGGGTAGGGGAATAAAAGTGAGACTGGGACGTTTAACATGAAGTTCCCTCTTGTCTCTATTCTTGACACTGTTCTAATTAGGCTGCTTGTCCTGGTGAGTTAAATAGTTGCTGGCCCAGCCATGAACGGAAGCGACAAGACGGGACCAAAAGGAACCAAGCATAGGGACAAGTTGGAATGAAATGGAAATAGAAAATACGTGCTCCCAACAACAGCAATATCTGACAGTTACATAATGCTTTGAGTCTGCAAAGTCCTTAATAACATACTTTAATCTTCTTTACACCTCACAAGACAGGGGCCTGGAATTATTGTTATTCTCATTTTATAGATGGGGAACCTGAAGCTCTAAAAGATTAAACGATGCTCACACAGTTAATGAGTCAGAATTAGAATTTGAATCTAGAGCTCACTCTTCCAAACCTGTCTAAATCTTCCGTTTGTCCTTCACAGGGCCTCTGCTGATCTTACCCACAAGACGGATTGCTGCTTGAGTAAGAGGAAGGAAAGGGAAGAGGGGAGAGCAAAGGCAGGAAGAATGGTGATCAATCTGACTAAATTTATTTTCCAGGCTCTGTGACCTCGACTCAGCAGCTGACCCTTAACTCCCATTCCCCCCAGACTCCCATTAATATTTCAGAAGTCTCCTCCCATGTTATTTTTGGGAGACACAAAGTTGAAATATCCCAAGAAAGGAGGGGAAAAAAGTCATACTTACTTAGCGGGCACACCCCCCTCTGCCTTGGTCCACCTAAGGGGAGAAAAAGCAAAAGTAAGCAGGTTTTCTGTCTCTGCTGGGCCAAACGTGGGCCTTCTGCCAGAATATGGTGAGAAAGTCTTCCCCAGAGGCAAAGTGGGCCCCTAAGTTATCACGAGTGTGCTCTTTGCAGTCTGATGTACGATGGCCTCCCCTGGCACAAAGCTGACTTAGCAATTCCTTTCCTCAGCATGTTAAGGATGAACCAGTTGAATTAGAGTAGGGGAAACAGGAGCACCCAGGAAAATCAGAGAATCACAAACTCGGAGAGCTGTCATTTCATCTGATTCTCTCAACAGCCCACTGCAAGTATCTCCATTTTATGGAGAAGATGAGCTCAGGGCCCCAGAGCTAGCAAATATCTGAGGGGAGACTTGAACTCAGATCTTCCTGATTCCAGATGCAAGACTATCCACTATACCACTTATACTACCTGTTATATAAGGCATTGTCATCTGAGGTAAGAGTCACTCAACACGCACCCACACGTTCACACTTAATATTATACTTAATACTACTTAATCTCTGAGTCAGTGTGTGGAGAATGGGGAGGTAAGGAGCCGTCTATGGGAGACTTACTTTCGTTCTTGTGGATCCAAGTCACAGAAGGTAACAGTGTTGAGGGGATAATGTCGCCGGAAGAACAGCCTAAGACACAAAGACAGAATAAATGCTGAAGGTGTTGACCGGTTGGGCCCTTCATCCTGTTTTCTAGTCTCTTTTTCTCCACCTTCCCCCTGCCTTCCATAACATCTCAAAATCCTCATGTCATGATGAAGGCAGGAAGTACCAGACTTCTCCTCGTGGGACACAGGTAAATAAGTGGGACAGAAAAAGGCACATCATAGACGCCTGGGCTGATCAGCTGCTGTGGGACACAGAGAAGTAAGGGCCAAGGTCTAGGGGCTGTTCAGTACTGCCAAAGATAGGCAGAATGTGAGGGTCAAAGGCTGGGATCTTCCCACTTTGAGCTAATAATTCTTCAATAAATGGAGATATTGGGGAAACTGCATACAGAGAGGGAATTCCTTACTTCCTCTGGTTGTCCGTCAACGTAATCCCCTGGGCAGAGACCTTGAAGTGGACAATAGTGGCAGCCGGTGTGGGGTCTGCAGCCAGTGTCTCAGCTGTGGCTTTGGAAATGGCCTGGGGCCCAGTGAGCGACTCCATGTCAACAGAATTGACAAAAAGCACATTGCAGGCTGAAAAAGTAAACCCACCAGGAAGGATTGAACAAAATGAAAATATGAACGTAATGGACCATTACAAATGACAAATATGAAGGGGGAGGGAGGAGAGAGAGAGGAAAGAGACAAGAGACAGAGATAGAGAGAAAATCAGAGAGAGACAGAGAGAGACAAAGAGACAGAGAAAGAAAATCAGAGAAAGACACAGAGAGAGACAGAAAGAGAGAAACAGAGAGAGAAAGGCAGAGACAGACAGACAGAGATAGGAGGGGGAAAGAAAACTTGAATGAACCTATGTGGGGGCAAGTTAAGCAGAACCATGAGAACAATTTACATAATAACCTAAGAGAAAATAATATTGAAACTTCAGGTTTCTGATCAATTCAAAGACCAATCACAGTTCCAGAGGACCTAAATATGTTGTCTAACCCTTGGTAGAGAAGTCGTTGGCTACAGAAGCAGGATGAGACATCTATTTTCAGATATAGCCAATGAGTTGGTTAGGTTTGCTTAATTGCATTTCTTTGTTACAAGGGAATGTCAAGGAGGAGTCATTTGCAAGTAATAGTGATGTTTCAAAAAAAGAACGTCAATAAAATATTTAAAAAAAAAACTCTTAATGTTGAAAAATTATCCATGCATGTTTTGAAAATAAAAAGCTTGTTTATTTACTTTTTATTATTTTTTTAAACAAAAAGCTTTAATAAAAAAAATATATATAAGCTCCTCTAGGGAAATAAGTATTAAAAAAAATAACAACTCTCCACCCCTGGAAAGATTTCATTCCAGTTCTGGGAAAGGGATATTTGCCAATAGAAATGTGGTTTTCTGATTTAGTAAATAGCTCTGGTTGGAAACTACTGATTCAGAACAAGAAACAGAATGTAGAAATGGGGTGACAGTCAGGGCAACAGAGGCAAAGAAGGACGAGAAGCTCCCATTATCACTACCCACCTGCCCCTTGTTTCAGTAGATCTGTGGTAGAATTAGCAGATGAACTGTCTTTTGACTCATCTGTTGGATCTGTGGCAAAAACAGAGAAAGTTATACAAAGAACAGATATGAGACCACAGCCCCAAATGCAATAAACGCTCCCCAAACCCTGCCATCTTATTAACAAATCTTGCTGAATTTAAGCTGAGTTCAACTTGCTTAGTGTCTAAATTTATTTCATCACTAATATTACCTGAATATTTTAACAATAATGTGATTGAATTGCTGTTTAAGAGGACAACTCAACAATTGCTGAAATAATATTTTCAATCCCGTTGTGCATTATTTAATGAGTATTTAAATCATGTGTATTATTCAAGTTATATCTGGACTATTCAACAAGTTGTGCTAATCCACATAAATTAATTAGAACATGATATATGATATCATGGATTGAATATCATTGAATATATGAAATTCAAATGGTCACTATTGAGTATAAGACTAGTATCTCAAAGAGACATTAAACACCAAGGTCAGAGATCTGGGCCTCCTCTGATCTTTTATTATTATGATATAGTGAGTGGGGAGAAATAATGATGATTTTGGCCCCTTCCTCTCCTCTCTGCCCCTTGCCTCACATATGTACACCCGGTGATATAAGTTAGGAGCTGAGAGCTAGGACTTAAAGGCTAAAAAGAACCTGGAGGAGTGATCCTGTCCAAACTGCTACCTCTAGTCAGACACCACTTGTTAGAGATGTCACAGCAAAAAGTACTGTAGAAGGTCAAAAGAGGAGATTTGAGTCTGGAAAGATTTATGTGAAGCAGATAAGACTTGAGCTATCAGTTCTCAAATCAGGTCAGCCCCCAGTCTGTCTCCCCTTTCCAAATTATCCTGCGTATCCCTACCAAATTATGGCGCTTGTAGAAGGCCATTCCCCTGCTTATGGACCTTCCAGTAGGATCAGTCCCAAGTTCTGCCATCTGGTTTCCAAGGCCTTTCACCACCTGGCCACAACCTAACTGCCTCACTACTCCTCATTATGAATTTTCTACCAGTGCTGGCCATTCCCTTTGCCATCCCCTCACCTCCGGGTCTGTTTGAATCCCTTTAAGTACAGCTGATGCTCATGACAAGATAAGGGTTGAAAACTGTGCCCTTTAAGGGTTACCGTTCCACAGAGGAGACAGTAACAACTGCAACCTGATTTGTCCCAACATAAATATCTCTGGGCTGGGGAGAATGAAATGTTCTGAATTTAAAAATAAATGTACTCAGAAAAAGCTATATTTAAAATGTTCTGCCTTGTACCCTTCTTCTCCTCCCAATTCTGTGATGTCGTACCTGGTCTTCGGATGGGTGATGGGTCTTATGTCCCGAGTCTGATCCTAACTCATAAAAATCCTTCCAGAGTCTTCTCCCTGCTCTGACTTCTACAGTGCTCTATGTCTATGTCACACATTTTAGCACTTAGGGCATATTGTCTTATATTAATATTTCACTGTTTCTTGGGCATTAGTCTGGCTTCTCCAGTGAGACTAAATGAGTCAATGTGCATTTATTAAGCACTCACTGTGGGCCAGCCACTGTGTGTAAACTCTACAAAATTATTCTCTGCTCTCAAAGGGGCTGATTTACAAAGGATTGATCTCACGGCATGGAGCTTAGAGATAGAGATGTGACTATTAATAATCCAAGTGAATACCTACAATTTACCCAGCCCCTGATAAACTACTTAGCCACCTGGTAGCAGGGGAAACAGACTCTGAATTTTACCTAAAATCCCTTTCTCCCCATCCCAGCATTCAAAAGAAACTGGGCAGCAGGCTTCCTCAAAATCTGACACTCAGTAGATTAAGCCTCCTTGTCACTGTCCAAGTTTGGATTTCAGGTTACAAGGCCAGGGAAAAATGGAAGGGGGTTGCTACAGGTAGATTCTGGTATCCTCTAAGCCTTGAGCAATAGGAAACAAAATGAGGAGGGGGTGGGAGAGCCACAGGAGGTAAAACTTTATGAAATGTGATTGGATCTATGCCCATTTTGTGGACTGATGCTGAACTCTTGGCTCCACAACCCCGTCTGGCACAGCGTCCTATGAGCTCATGGATTTGAGCTTTTTTAAACAATTTTGCCTTTCTAAAATTATTTGGGCAGGGGACGGTGAAGAAGCTTAGGTTTCCCTGCATTGGCAGGGCAGCCTTTCTTCCCCAGTCCATCTTGGCGCTGGGTCCTGGAGCAGCTCCTGGCACCGGTGACTGGATGTTGCGGGAAAACTGGATCAATGTGTACTCAGTGAGTGAGTCTCTGGCTCCTACCTCGATTTGGAATGACCAGCTTGCAGGGGAGAGCCAGTGGGATGATAGAGTGCTGGTAGACCAGAGCAGAGAGACATCCTGCAGGGACAGAGACAGATCCAGCATTAGAGGGAGCTGAATAGCAGGGAAAGGGGAGTCTCACTCAGAGAAAGAACAGGAGGATGACTTATGCCATCTTTCATTTCTGTATGTATGTGTGGGAAACTTCCCCAAAAGTCCGTGAATATGATCAAATTGTCTCACCCAACTGGTTCATCCAGACATCCATTCTTCTTGCCCCTGGACAGACTTATATATAATAACCTCAGGATGCTAAAAATAAAAATCTATCTTCTTTTTAAAGATGCTCCCAAAAAAGATATTAAAGACTTTCTTGGATACAAACTAAAGACCTTCCCCATTGGAAGTGCTTCCTGAGGTCTCTAAGGTGAACCCATTTTTATTGAATCCTCTATCTGAATGGGGGCTACAGAGAGGATTTATTTCACAGAGACTACATAGAGGAAGGGGCAGAGGCTACAGCGGGAGAGACTAAGGGGCAGATTGCAGAATTTCCTGGTAGATGAGACTGAACAGTGGGGAAAGTCAGATGGGCAGACTCACCAAAGTTTGGCTCATTTGGACATCCTTTTAGCTTCACCCCTCTGGGGCTAGTCTCAATCAGGAAATGCCTCACCAGCTCATTGGTCATGTCTCCTGGAAGAACAGAACAGGATGACTACTTCCCTCTCACGCTCCTCTCCTACTCTCAACCCTGAACCCAAGACTCTGCCCTTGTGCTCCTCCTCATAATCTTTGGCTTTTTCTGGGAGGAATAAAGGAAGAGAGATGGGTTCTATTTGGGGACAACATGGGTGGAGAGGGAACAGGAGACCCTTCCCATCAGTCACCAGCAAGCCCTCCCCCCAAATCAGGAACAGAGAGAATCAAACAAATCTCACCTCTCTTGCCCCTCACCACCATCTCCCTCCTCATTCTACCAGCACAATTCTCAAAGAACATATTTAATACCTTTCTTACTCTGCTGAAGGATGGTGGGAGGAGGAGACGCCACTTTCATGGCCAAGCCATAAGCTCCCCGAAAAGAGTGGCTATCTCGAATGATGAAAGCCCCTGGCTCCCGGTCCTTAAGTAAAGTGATGGCTATAATTGTGGAGAAAAAGAAGAAACGGGAAAAGGAAATAATAATTTAGTGATTTGATCCCTTTAACCCATTCAGGCAAAGCCTTCCAAGAATCTTTAATTATGTTTTCCTTCCCTTCTCCCTTTTCTTCTGTCCCTGCCCTGTGAGACTACATTCTTTCTTTGCTGTAAGAAAATAAAAATCCTGAAAGTCGGGATTCCTGGGTTCTCCCAGTCTGTCACTGACATGTCAAAGAAAGTCTCTCCTCTGAAACTTCAATTTTCTTCATATGCAAATTGAGTGCAGTTCTAGATTAAGGGTAAAGATGGGATGTCTGTCATTCAAGCCATTCTGCCTCTGAGCTATGTAGATCCAGGCCCTTCCTGTTAGTCTTTTAAAGTTTTCCAGTCTTTTAACTAATTATTTCCGAACCCTCTGAACAGTTCAGCATAAGGGAATACCATTACCCCCATATAATTTTCCTGTGTTCCTGCTTTTTACTGCCTAGGATCCCCTCCTTCCTCATCCTCCAAGTTTAAGATTCCATTGGTCAGCCAGTCAACTAGCATTTATTGAGCACCTACTATGTGCCGGGTACTATGCCAAAGATATAAAGAAAGGTACAGGCAATCCCTGCCCTGGAGGAGTTCACTGTCTAAAGGAGGGAGACAACAAATTGTGTACAAACAAGACAGACAGGATAAACTGGAGGTAATCAGCAACGAGAAGGCAATAGCATTAGAAGAATCGGAAAGGGCTTCCTCCAGAAGATGGGATCTAAAGCAAGACTTGAGGGAGGCCAGGAGGCAGAGCTGAGCAGGGAGAGATTTCCAGTCAATGAAGATGCTTGGAGTCAGAAGACGGAGGCTCACATCTGAGTTACAAACATGGAAGAGCTCTGGGGGTGGGCTGCAATAAGGCACAAGAATCCTGGACTTTATCAGCCAAACAGAGGATTTAGCTTTTGGTCCAAGAGGCATCAGGAATGCCTGGCTCCCTTTAAAACAGCTCAGAAGCACTTCCTTCCTTCCTAAAGCTACCTTCCCTTCCATTAATCTGTATGTGCCTTTTATGTATCTTTTACACACTGACATGTCTCCTCCATTGGAATATAAGTTTCTTGAAGGCATCTGCCTTTTGTTTCTATCCTGTGGGTTTCATACATAGTGAACACGTAATAAGTGCTCATAGGCTGAGTCACAGAAGGGGATTCCCTAGCCAGTTCTTAGCCACATTGTCCAGAAATTCTTTTCAGCTTCCAGCTTCCTTCCTGAGGCCCATAAGGAACCATGACCATATGTCTATCTTGCTTCATTAGAAGAGGTAGGGAAGAAGGTTCTTAAACAATCATTTCTGACAGGTGGAAAGTTTACATGGAGCATCACCCTTCATGGTCCATTTCACCTGGACTCACCCTGCTCCCTGGAGATCTCAGGTTTGTACCAATACTTGGATGTGTCCTGGACAAACTTAACATTAGCCCGGGTTTCAGGACTATTGTCTGTGGAAAGAGAGAAAAGGAGTGTTAATCACACGCAAAATCACACACAAATAATTGGCAATTGGAGGAGGTCAATGAGGAATGTGGCATTTTGTGTCATATGTCACACTCCCATGTAGCTATCCAGAAGTGTCCCATGAATCCATCATATAATTTTTCTGGGAATGTCGGAGCTGAAAGGAACATTAGCGGTCGTCTACGCAAACTCTTTCATTTTTAAGACAAAAGTGAGACCCAGAGACAGGAAATAATATGCATAGTTATATGATTAGTAAGAGAAAGGAAGAATTAGAATTTAAATCTCCCAATTCCCAATCCAATTACACCATACTGGCCCCCTTCTAGTCCAGATGGAGGACAGAAATGACCTCCAAACTCCTTTCCAAAATATTTATATAATCTAAAACAATCATCTCAATTGATATTTCAGATTTAGAAACAGATAAGTATAGAGATATAGATATAGATATCTGTATATATGTATATACTATTTGCTCCCTACTCATTCCCCATACACACACACACATGGATAGATATGTGTAGTATAAATATATGTGTATTTTGTGTGTGTGTATATGTATCTGTGTGTAATAGAGTGCTGAATCTGGAGTTAGGAAAACCTGAATTTGAATCTGGTCTCCAACACTTGCTAGTTTGTGTGATCCTGAAAATGGGCTCCTATCTCCCAGGGTTGTTTGCAAATGTTAGAGCATTGTATAAATGCTAACTGCTGATATTGTTAAGGTAAATAAAGATATCATTCTGCTTCTGCATCCTTCAGAGAGAGATCATGGTATTGAGAGATGGCCATACTTGGAGTCTCATTAGGCTGCAAGGGTTCAAGATGAAGCTTTAATCAAGATTGAGCCTTCATCCTGGGAAGGTCAACCTCTCATTCCTGCTAAAATTCAAGTCACTTGTTCTGACAGGGAGTGCAATCCTCAAATCTGTACTTCTGACCTACTTTTCAAAGGAAGATGGAGAAGTGTCAGTGTTCCTTCCCTAACAGCTAGTCGCTGGAAAAGACCCCCGGGGACTGGGAGTAGCAGAAGACCAGAAGGTCTGGAAGTGTTCTAAGCCATCCTCCTTGCCTCTTTGAAGCCCCCAAACACCCACTGCTGTGGTTTCTATCTAATGAGCTGCCAGGAGAGACCACAACTGCATCTGCCTTCCTGTGTTGACTCCCAGGGATATTTTAAGCAGGGAAGATAGTGGGAAACAGGAAGTGTACTGACCCCAGAAGCTTCACATACCCCTAAGGAGAGAGAGGGACTGGGAACCAAATGTCACTCCTGGGAAGAGAGAGAGCAGCAGCGCACTAGAGTTCCTGCTGGTGATCCAGCCCAAGTAGGAGGGAAAGACGGGGAATGGAAGGTCTAGATTCAGGTTAGAGTGGGTTCTAGATCTCTGCAGATTTTCTGAGGTTAGAGGATGCAGAGTGAGGGTTATTACTTGTAAAACAGTATCAAATCTCAACATTCAAAATAATATAACAATGATCAAGATGCATCCTTCATCCTGGGAAGGTCAAGCAATCTCAGCTCCTGCTGTTGTTCTGACAGGAATCCTCAAATCTGTACTTGTGACCTACTTTTCAAAGGGAGATGGGGAAATGCCACTGTTTCTTCCCTAACAGCTAGTCACTGAAAAAGACCCCCAGGACCTGGGAGTAATAGAAGGCATTGGGAATGTCTGGGATGCTCTAAGCCTCCTTCCTGCCTCTCTGAAGCCCCCAAATCCTGGAAAAGTGAAGTAACGCCTCAATCTTACACCAGAAGTCAGAGTCAAGATTGGGACTGAATGCAGGTCTCTGGGCGCCTGCCTTCAGGTACCCGAGTTTAGGGTTGAGGGCACTCACCCGGCATGGAGAACTTGGAAAAGTCAGGAAGGGTGTGGGAGAAGGAGACCATGCTGCCCCCACTGGGACTGGACATGCCGCTGGAAATGGGGGAGGACGACACTTTCCCATTGACGGTGGCGTAGTTGGGGAGGCTGCCTGCCCGGTCTCCCGCCGACATTCTCCGCTTCTCAGGCAAGGCAGGGGTGGGGCTCCCTTGGCGGAAAGCCGCAGAATCCGGGGAGGAGGATGTCGGGCTGCCCATCCCAGGATAGTAGGCTGGGGAGACCGGGAAGGAGGGTGTGGAGGGAGCCTGGTAGCCAGAGGCACTGCTTTGCCGGGACAGAGTGGGTCTCCTGTCCTCCGGTGTGGAGTAGCCGCCATAGGCCGCGTGCCTGTCCATGCTAGGGCTGCCGGGGACCACCGGCCCAGCCCCTCCTAGGCCTGCCGCATGGCGGCCCAGATTGGGGCTTCCTGGAGTAGTGACCGAATTGCTGTGGACAGCCCCAAGGGGGTGCCGGCCCAGGCTGGGGCTGCCCGGGGAGGCAGCCACGCTGCTCTGGGGACTGGCGATGGCGTTGCCATGGAGGCCGGCCACTGCGTTGCCATGGGGACCAGGGACCTGGCGGCGGCTCAGGCCAGGGCTACCAAGAGAAGGGGCCGCCATGCCCGGATTGACCGCCCGCCGCCCAAAGCCTGGGCTAGGAGGAGTGTTGGTCCCCACCGTACGGTGGAGAGTCTGAGGACTCCCAGGCAGGGTGTGGACACCGGCCACAGAGAACTGAGACTGCGGCCGAGCGTCCGAAGTGAAGTAGTCGGGACTCCGGTGGCCGCTGTGGGAGGCGGGCAGGGTCGGGGAGGTGTTCTGATAGCTGCTCTGGGCAGAAGAGGGTGGGGGCCCTAGGCTGCCGGAGTGGAAGCTGGCATCTGCCACAGGCTGGGGAGGCGTCCTGGGGCCCAGGCCACTGCTCTCTGCTGATGGGAAACTCCCCACGGACGTGCTGAAGAGAAAAGACAAGGATCCAGAGTGTAAATTTAATTCAGATTTACTATGAATAAGTTTAAACAGGCACATATATATTTATACATGTTGGACACTCAGTTCCAGCCCCAGCTGCCGCCTCTTGGCAAAGGTTGAGAAGTATCTTCCACACTAAGTGAAGCTGGTCCTGACTTTGGGCATCATGAAATGGGTCAGAATCCTACATCCCTTTCCCCCCATAATCATGTTCTAGATCCTCCAGCTGATAAAGCCAAGAACACGAACATGACCCGCTACCAGTGCAAAGGATCTTGGGAATCATCTAGTCTGAGCCTCTTATTTCCTAGAAGAAATCCGGGGCATAGATGAAAATCGGCCCAAGGTCATATATTTGGTTAGCTGATGAGAACTTCTCAGCAGACTAGGTTCAGAACCTTTTATGTTTTATTCAAATAGGAAAAAAGATCCTATTGCTATGGAGAAGAGGTGAGTGGATTACAATCCAAATTAATGGAAATAACTTTTGAAGCAGAGTGAGGAGAATGCATGGTGATCATGCTAAAGTCAGCAAAAAAGAATCTATGTCAAAGAAAGCCTAACATGGCATAACTATGTTTTTACCTCTAGAGAAGCTGGAACATGATTATGGTCACCCCCCTATCCCCCAGTAGGAAAGAGGTACATGAGTTCTGATATAGTCCACTATATCCAAACTTAGGAATCAGAATCTGTCATGAATGAATGAATGAATTTGAATGAATGAACGAAAAATCATATATCAAGTTCTTATTGTAAGCTAAACACTAGGGACACAAATAAAAATATTGAACCAATCCTGATCTTTGAGGAACTTATATTCAAACAGAGGAGACAGTACAGATTTGGGAGGGATATTTTGGCCTGGAAAAGTTCTAGGGATGGTAACTAGAACCCAGGGGAAAGATTGGCCATACCCTTTCCAGGAACAATGGAAGTCAGTAATTTGAATGTGGTTCCAGAATTAGAAGTCAGACCAATACTTATTTCACTGAACGCCACAGAATTAGAGTTTTGAGGAATTTAGAATTGAAATGACCCTTGATTGTTGGTTATTCCAATGCTTTCATTTTCTCTTTCAAATTGTTAATCTGTAAAATGGGCTACTGTAAGAATTAATGTAGATGAACTTTTATGTAAAGTGCTTTGCAAACTTTATCCACTCCAGCTCTTTTTCTTTCTGTGCTGACTTCCCTTCTTTGTGCCAGTATTGGAGACTTTTCACTGAGTTTCTCCCTAGACCCTTGGATTTAGAATTTAATGAAACCTGCTTTAACTTAGCTCAGAATCTTGGCTATATACTTAGATCGGGACTTTGGTAATCCATTTCCCAAAGAGGATTCTTTCCCTAAATTGTTATTGATTATCCTTAAATACCAGGACCCTTCCCTTCCATTCAGATCATTTAAATCATCTAAAATTTGGAGTTTTTTTTTTTAAAGCAACAACTACTAGGGTATTAAAAATTGTAGAAATGGACTATACATGGGGTGTGTACCATATGTGGTTGAGGAAAGTTTGGGGAGCTACCTATGGGAGGAGAAGTCATTACATAAGAGAGACATGCCATAGACATGAAATTACAGGACACACAATTTCAAGCCAGGAGGAGGCTCTCATCTCTGGCTCCCGCCACAGGCAATATTTGGCCGGAGTGGATTCCCCGGGGGATGACTGTATTCATTACACATGGCTTTCAGCTTCATCCAGAGGTCAAGCTGGTCTATGCCAGAAGCCAAGGATTCTCCGCCAGGTTAAGATATTTCATCAAGGCAAGAGCAAGTGAGTCGGGATAAGAAAAGAGCTCTGAATGATTTATTCTAATTAGCTCAGAGTAACCTGACTGGTCAAATTCAAAATCATAAAATGTTGGCGCTAGAAATGACCTCAGACATCATCTATCCAGTTCAATGTTTTTCGTTTACAGATGAAAAAAGATTTGCCTAAAGTCACATGGCCAATCTGTAGTTCCTGACTCTAAATCTAATGCTATTTTCTATCACTTGGTATAATTTTAGCTTCCAAGTTCTGGTTCAGGATACTACTGCTCTAAGAGCAGTAGAATATGAAGAGTAGATCTAGAATGGAGATACTTTCTTGGGAGGGAAAAAACAGGATGAAAGAACTTAATGGCCTCAACACCGAAACTACAATCTTAAGAAAGTGAGAAAAAAATAACTGAAATCCATTAATCAGAAGGAAATAAGGCTAAGTAACGTCCTAACAAAGAGACTCTTCTTTTGATCCCTGGGTGACAAGCTCTTCAGTTCACCAGAATAGGAAGAATTTAGGTGAGCTTCAATGCAAAACTTCCTGATCAAGGGTAATTAGCCAGCTAATTAAAGAAAACCATTAAAGCCAGTTCCTGGAGTATTTCAATACAGTGGGAAACATCCCTCTTCCTCTAGAATGCTTTGATGAGGATAGGAGGGAACAGGCTGCACAATGGAAAAGAATAGACCCAAGATCTGCCCTGAAGAAGCTGGTGGTCTGAGACTCCCAAACTTTTCCCTCAAGGAGCTCCTGATCTAGCTAGTACTTACACAAGGGAGATCTACAGAGTTTACAGGATAGAGTGGAGAGTATCGTTGATCAGGGCTGGAAGTTCAGAGGAGGAAATATGAATTCATGGGCAGTGGAGAAGACTTTCAGAAAGAAATGGGGTTTAAGTTGGGCATTGAAGGGGACAGGGAACTGCTGCCTGAAGGAGAAGGATTACACTTTTTTTTCGGGGGGGGGGTGGCTTTATAAGTCAGAATCAGGAGCAATAGCAGGAGAGACTACAGAGGGGAAAGTTTCCAAGAGGCAGATTTCACTTTAAAATAAGGAATAACTACTTACTGGATCAATCAACTAGTATTAAGTTTGATATATTGGTGATATAAAAAAAATTGGAATCATCCCTTCCTTCAAGGAGTTTACATTCTATAAGGAGCCTACTATGTCACCTCATCTAACAAGAAGAGCTGTCCAAAAAGCCTGTGCTTGCCTCAATAGGGAAGGAGGCAGAAACCTGTCACTGAAAGTCTTCAAAGGAAGGAAGAATGAACATTTGCCAAGACTGTGGTAGAGGTGAACATAATTTGAATTAGATGACCTTAAAGGTCTCTATCAACTCTAAGGTTCCGTGATTCTGTAATCTCTTAAAGGTCTGCTCAGCTTGTGCTTCCAGAATTCCTCGAATCCCCAGACTAATTGCATCTGATCATTCTGGATGGGGCCCAAGGAGGTCTGTTCTTACTGGCTCTGTGTTTCCTCTAGCCCTACCCATCTGAGAAGAAGCTACCAAAACGGAGAGAGAGCCAGAGAGCTAGGAGGGGCTGCGTTGGTCTGGCCTGGAAGACACTCTTCAGGAAGGAAGTGCTGCAACTCCCATGCTCTGGAATAATCCCTTCCCCCCTATCCCCACCCAAGGAATTTCCCTTTGGCCAGAGGAAAACACAGAGAAGGTGGCTGAAGACCCAGATTCATAATGGAGCCCTAGAGATTTAAGGAATACAGTGGGATAGGTGTGCATTAGTGATTCAGTGAAAGAATTATTCATTTACAGAGGATCCCAGCCAGGAATTAATCTTGCACAGACTTCTCAGACACTAGTATGTATAAAAGGTCCTCCACAGTATGTCCCCAATCTTCCTTCCCAATCTTAGCATATCTGACACTCCAATCCCCACCACACTCATACTTTATGCATTCTTAACCTTATTCAATCTAATGCCCATGTGGGAAAGCCTTCTCCCCCACTTCCTTTCTGACAATCTGACTCCAGATCCAGTAGCTTTCCCACTACACAAACTGCCTTTGCTCCATCTGAGTCCTGAAGGAAAGATAGGCTTCAGACAAAGAACAATATACCTCATCTATATAGCATCATATATGTGGTCATTTAATGATTTCATATATATTTTTGTCTGGCATAACTCAGGCCCATAAGAGGTGTTTAATAAATGCTTATCTATTCATCGATTTAGAAGGTACAGTCAATCAGGCATGATTGCAATTATCTGTTCCCTCTAAGAACAGTGCAGACTATCTGATTCCTACACCCAGACTCTCACAATGATCTTCCAAGTATTAAAAACACTCCCATCTACTCTCTATACCCCAAAACATTCCATTGCAGTCCTTCACCCCAACAGGTCCCATACCTGTCAGTGCCAAGGAGGGGACTGCTGGTTGAGATGGGACTGGGTGGGGCAAAGGAGTTGCCCAGAGTTCCATTCCTCAGCGGTATCTCGGAACCATAAGTCTGTGTAGTTAGGATAGTTGGGCTCTTGGGCTCAGCGTCCTGGGCTCGGGGTCCAGCCACAGCTGTTCGAGCCACAGACTCGACATAACTCCTGGGTTCTGCAAAATATAAAGGAATACCATTAGGCTGAGCAGGTAACAGAGAAAATTAGACAAAGTCCTAGAGTTAAAAGTGTTTACCTAGTTTACCTCCTCAATATTTCTGGTCAATATAAACAAATAGGAAGGCAGGACTTGAAACAGATCTTTACAAAAGCTCAAAATGAACAAGCCTTACATAGATTAAACCTCCCTTGGGTCACCTCTCTGTCCAACACCCTTGCCTCTGAATTTAGGAAATCTAGGAAGCTCCCCAGAACTAGCAGATTCTTCCCATTTAGCAGATTTGTACTGAACTGTCTGGCTTCAAGAAATTCAATTTAATGACTAGTTAAATGCTTGCTGTGGGTAGGACATCGAGGAAAATACAAAATGTAGATGAAACTCAATCTCAGACTTCTGGATCTTATAGTCTAGTAGAGGAATATAACAAGTATATATTTAGCTATATGCAATAATATATGCCAAATGCATTAACAAACTTTCTATGGACTGTTCATGAGGAAAAGAAAGACTATAGCCTGGGCTTTCAGAGTGATGGGTGGCCCTTTGGCACAAATATTCCCCTACATATATACCCTCAGTACCATATTAAAACTTGTGCCTTCTCTTTCCCAAAGGTACTGCATGCATTTGTAAGAAATGCTTAGAGATACAATGTCATAATTATTCTTGCTTTGTCTTCTATTTATATCTATTTTACATATTATATTATTAATGTAATATTAATATGATATATAGCATAATTTATAAAATTATATATGGTATGTTATAAATAAAATATATTTTATATATATTCATGTCTATTTAATAAATATTTAAACTAAGAAAAAATTAACACATTATAGAGGTGCAAATTGTTGCATGAGCTCCAGGATGAGGAAAGTTTGTTACAGATTGGAGAGATTTTAAAGGCTGAGGAGGAATTTAACATGTAAAAGGGAAGAACAGATGTGAGAGTTGAGACTAGAGAAAGTACAGGAAGTGTTCAAGGAGAGAACCCAATCCATTTACTAAAGGCCAAGGGTATGGAGAGGGGAGTAATAGTACAGAAATGTAGGGAGGGAAGGGAAGGTAACTCCAGATTATACAGGTTTTAAATGCTCTGCTAGAAAATTTGAGCCATTACTCACGAGGCAATATGGTACTGTGGAAGATTTTTGAGCAGAGTGGTGTTGAGTCTATGAATAAGGAGGCTCAGACTAGCAATGGGAGAGAGAACAATTTGGAAAGGGAAAAGGTGGTGCTGGAAAGACTCTTGGGAAGTCACTGTACTAGTCTGGGTAGGTGGTAGATGAGTTCTTGGTACCACTGTGGTGGGGGCAAGAGGCACAAAAGGAGAAGCATACCACAGATCCCAGGCAGGCAGACTCCTTGGCATCCTGTAAGGATGGCTCCACATGAAGCCACAAGGGATAGCCTCGGCCATCCTTCTAAAGTTCTCAACGTGCCCTTGTCACCATCCATGTTAGAAATAAGAACAAATGTTCACCACGTCCTTTTCCTCTTCTTCCTAGTTCCTACTTCTTATCCCTTGCAGCCTCTATGGCTCTTTCTATATTCCCAATGTGGTGATAAAGTCTAGATGGAGCACAAGATTTAAATAGTTCTAGACATCTAATTAAACAAGAAGTGTGTATTAAGTGTCTATAAATGTACTGGTCAGACCACGGAGACAGAAAGTAAGAAGAAGGACAAGCCCCTTGCCCTCCAGGAGCCATGTGTATCACTATGAACAATTTTTCCTTTGGTCAACTGCAGTGTACTCTGGCTCCAAAGGGAAGCTATGGAATGTAGACCTTCCCGAGGTCACTTAGGTGGCCCAATGGAAAGAGTATCAGGCCTGGAGTCAGGAAGACTCATCTCCCTGAGTTCAAATCCAGCAGCAGAGACTTCACCCTATTTACCTGTTTCTTCATCTGTACAGTGAGTTAGAGAACAAAATGGCAAAGCACGCCAGTATCTTTGCCAAGAAAACCCCAAATGGGGTCACAAATAGTCCCCTACCATTGAAAATCAGCCAGACAATAACAGATCACCTACACTGAACCATGACTCCAAAGAGAAACTATGAATCTAGACCCTTCCTAGAGATCTTTAAAGGGAGGAGATACATCCATCTCTGCCCAACAATCTTCCAGAAGCCGAAATGAAGAAAACCTATTTCCACAAGAAGCCAAGTCAAAGGCTGGTGGAAAGGAGGTCACTATTGTAATAATCACATATTAGACACAATCTGGTTTGGGGAATTAATCCAACACAGTAAAGCCAGAAGGCCATCTAATCCAACCACTTCATTTAATAGATAAAAACAGATTAAAAAACCTAGAAAAGATAAATGATTTGCAGTCTTATAAGCAGTTAAGTGCCAAGACTGAGAATGGAACCCAAGCCCTTTGATTTCAAATTCTGTGCTTTTTTTTTTGTTTTTTACCAACACAACTAGAATGTTATATGTCTTTTCTGTCTGCCAAATGTTCTCCAAACACCTCTCTCTGAAGGTAATGAAATAAATCCCTCTTCCTTATCCATCCTCTATACAGGGAAAATCAGGCAGCCAAATAACTTGCCCTAAAGTCTGCAGAGCAGTGCATGCAGAAGATCCCTCCCTGTGATTCTAAGACATCAAGATTAGTGCCATGCATGAGAGCCTCTTCTACCACAATTCCTCTGCCCCCCCAACACTCACATCCCAGTTCACCGAGCATAAATAGTCCTGAGACATCTACAAAGGGTACCAGAGCCTGAACGAGAGAAAGACCCTCTTACCCCTGAGGAGGAACAGGAGAGACCCTTCCAGGTAGGGCTTCAGAACAAAGGCCAAAGTCAATGCAGAGCAACCCAAACTGCCCCGAGCAGGCCAGAGCCAGGACTGCAGAGCTGTGTTTGTCTCCCCTAGGAGAGTCCAGCCCCACCCTGAGAGTGCCCTCCCTTCTCCTCCCCCAGCCTCCTCCTTTTCTAGCTCACCTTTCTTCTCCCCCTCTACTTATCTGTGCCACTCCCTTCTATCTGCATTCTCTCCTTCCCTCTTCTCCTACTCCCCAACTTCCCATTCTTTTTCCTCTCTCCTTCCACATTCCTATTGCTTTTACGGCCACCCTGTCTTTCCCTACAGTCAATCAACATTCGTTTTGTTGCTAAGTCATTTCGGTCATGTCCAATTCTTCATGACCCCATTTGAGCTTTTCTTGGCAAAGATACTGGGAGTAGTTTACCTTTCTCTTCTCTAGGTCATCTTACTGAGAAAATATTCCAATATTCATTAAGTACCTACTAATTTACCCACTCCAAAGAGTCTACTTTCCACCTTTATGAGCCAGAAATTCCTTATTCTGTTGGTGAGCCTTCATTCAGCTCACCAAGTTCACTTTGGCCAAAGCTTGAATCCGTCCTGACATTAGTAGCCTTCTGGCCCTAACATCAGTAATTCTCACAGTTTTGTCCTCCGATTCCCTTTATTCATCCTCTTTCTTCTTTTCTGTTTCAAGTTCTACTCTACAATCAAATATTTGAATCAGCTCTGGAGAGAGAAGTAAGAGGTTGAAGTAATTGAGAGGGCCAACCCAACTCAGGAAGGCATTTCCCGATGTTCTGAGACATCATGATAAAATAATGTACCCAGCCCCCTCCATGCTGCAGCTTGCTCAAGTTGTTCCCTCTCTGGGCCTTGATCCCTCCTTCCTGAAGGTGAAGTGGAAAGGTCAGTGAGGTCTGGATTCCAGTCCCCTCCACATGTTCATTTGCCAATTTGAACCTTATCATCTGCCCTGTCACACCTCTAGGTGTTTTGTCTCTCCGTATCAGAATGCAAACTCTCTAAGAACGGGAACTTTCATTTTGCTATCCATTTCTCTAGCCCTTACCATGGTGCTTAATACATAATAAAAGCTTAATAAATTTGTGTGTGTCTTGGAGGGGGGGGGGGTGGTCATTAGGAAAAGATTTGTGGTCAAAAGACTTAGATTCAAATTCCAATTCTGCTACTGACTCTACGTGATTTTAGCCAAAACAATTTAACTTCTGTGGACTTCAGTCTCTTCATCCAAAAAATGAAGGTGGTGGCCTAGATATTCAGTTAAGGTGACTTCTATCTCTAAGAACCATGACCTCAAACCACAATCAGAGAAAAGGATTAGGAAAAGATAAGCCAGGCAAATCATCTTGCCTGTCTCTGCCTGTGTATAGGACCGCAGTCCAATCATTTGAAACCTTTCAGGGTTGATTCTATAGCTTTCCTCAGACATCCTTATATAAAGAAGTAGTGGACAGTCTTGGATTCAGTCAGCAATTTTCAGTCCAAATCTGCTATTTATTAAAAATATAATTTGGGGTATATTGTT
Organism: Sminthopsis crassicaudata; assembly: GCF_048593235.1. Lineage (NCBI taxonomy): Eukaryota > Metazoa > Chordata > Mammalia > Dasyuromorphia > Dasyuridae > Sminthopsis > Sminthopsis crassicaudata. The sequence continues at coordinate 64,341,857 of NC_133619.1, read as the reverse complement.
TTTATCCTATAAGCCCAAACTCCCTTCTCTATAAAATTAAAGGGCTAGGCTAGATGATCTCAAAGTTTCATTCCAGCTCTAAATTCCGTGACTCCTTACAAATGTTATTTTCCACTTTTAAATTCCTTTTGGGATCAGCCCCAAGAAGCTGGCTGGAGTGTGTGATGTTGGGGGTGAGGCAAGTTTAGAAAGGGAAACTTGTATATGGGGTTGGGTTCTTCATTCTCAACATTCCAAGAAAATGGACAAAACCCAAATGTCAGATCTGGCTCCTCACAGCCCAGCCTGGCTGATAAGTTCTGGATTGAAATTGGTGACTCTATCAAATGATCATTAGTGATACCTGCCCTCCCCTTCTTCAGCTCTAGGTACCAGTTGGTGCTTGGGTTAAAGTATCTTTTCCAACTCAGAGAAGAAACTCTGCCCAGCAAAAGAGAGTCCACACCCAGAGAGAAGTGGGTTTTAGAAGGCAAGAGAGAAAACATAAAAATGTTTACAGCTGGAAGAGATCACGGCTCCGACTCTCAATCTGCCCAAAGTCACTCACCATTTTATTGGCTGATCAAGAATGTAGACCTAGATATGGGAGATGCAAAAGAAACCAGGCTCCCAGATACTGAAAGCACAAATTCTCAAATTTCCATCCTTATAAGATGAAAGGTCTCATCAGCAAAAAATTCCAAAGGGGTTTGCAAAACAACTTCATGAATCAAGGATAGAAAACATCAAATGAAAACTGCCTGCCTCCTAACTTAAAATTATCCCAAATAGTTTAAGAATCTAATCCATTTTAAAGACCTCCAATCTTCTGGCTCTCTGTTTATACTCTCTCTCTCTCTCTCTCTCTCTCTCTCTCTCTCTCTCTCTCTCTCTCTCTCTCTCTCTCTCTCTCTCTATCTCTCTCTCTCTCTCTTTCTCTCTCTCTCTCATGTCTAATCATATTCCTGAATATACAGAGTCCATTCTTTGTGCTCTGTTCTCAATAGAAAATAAGATCCCTCATCCCTAGTACCCTCACTACTACAACTACCATATCACCACCATTTTCTCCTAGCTGAATAATTCCAGCTTCATTAAACTTTTCTCACAAGTCTTTGTAATTAATTCCCTTATTTTTGTTCTAGGATGGAAAGCATGAAATTCTTCAGTAGTCTGACAATCAGTCAATGAACATTTATTAAGCACTTACTATGGGTCAGGTACACTAAGGTTATAAAAAGAAGCAAGAAACAATCCTTACCTACAAGGAGCTGACAATCTGGACCCCAGATGTGGAAACAGAATACAGGTCCTTGTCCCTGTGTTTTCCTATAGGCAAATTCATTCATTCGTAGAATTCCTACAATGTTTAAGCTAGAAGAGGCCTTAGAGCCCATCTTGATACAATCCTCCCATTTTATACATGATAAAAACTGAAACTTGATAACGTATCTTATCTAAATTTCCAGGGTTAGGAAGAAGCAAAGGTTTCGAATCACTACTGTTCTTTATAGGATGCTATGTTCACTCCATTCAGAAGATCATAAATCTAGAGCTGGAAAGGATATCAGAGCTATGAGTCTAGCCCCTTTATTTTAGAGATAAGGAAACTAAGACTCAGATTTGCCAAAGTCACCCATCAGAGGCAGGATTTGAACCCCAATCTCAGAGCCAATGCTCTTTCCACCATAATATGTTGTCTCCTTTATTCCTTTCTTCTTTCATTCATTCATTCAACATTTATTGAATATCTACTCTGCAAAAGGCATTGTGCACAACAGAAAAACCAGATCAATTTCTACCCTGAAATTCTAGAAAAATGGTACCCAGAGAAAGGGAAATGTCAAGCTCAAATAGACATGAAAGTCACTAAATATAAGGATCTCAGTCAGCACTGACTCAGGAAACCACATATTAACATTATCTATGTTCTAATGCATTTTTATTTAATTTGTTAGATATTTCCCAATTACATTTGAATCTGTTTCTGGACACATTCCAAAGTCTTGTGGGCCACAGGTAGCCTGTTGGCTCCACCTCTGAGCTAGGTGTGTGGGGAGCTAGTCATCATGCATTAGGAAAAGTTCAGGAATGAAGGTCAGGAGACTTTGATTCTAGCCTTAATCTTTATGATTCTGGGTAAGATGGGGTTTCCCTACTCTGAACCTCAGTATCTTTTATCTATAAAATGAGGGGTGGGGTAAATTTATCTCTAAGGTCCTGCCTATGTTTAATTTTCTGTAATAGATCACCTGGGAGAGGATCACACAATCCTTTGCAGAATTAGGAGAACAAGGGATAATCTACCTCTCAGATCTGTGTAGAGGGAAGGAATTTGTGGCCAAAGAACTAGAGAACATTATAAAATGCAAAATGGATCATTTTGATTATATTAAATTAAAAGGCTTTTATACAAACAAAAACAATGCAACCTAGATTAACCTAGATCTAGGGAAGCAGAAAACCTGGGGGGAAAAAGTTTTACATCAAAGGGCTCTGATAAAAGCCTTATTTCTAGAATATATACAGAACTGGCTCAAATTTATAAGAATACAAGCCATTCTCCAATTGATAGGTGGTCAAAGGATATGAACCGACAATTTTCAAATGAAGAAATTAAAGTCATTTCCAGTCATATGAAAAAATGTTTAAATCACTATTGATTAGAAAAATGCAAATGAAAAGGATGGGAAAACTGGGACACTAACTAATGCAGTGTTGGTGGAACTGTGAAATGATCCATCCCTTCTGGAGAGCAATTTAGAACTATGCCCAAAGGGCTATAAAACTGTGTATACACTTTGGTCTAGCAGTGTCTCAAGATCAGAAAACAAGGAAAAAGGACTCATGTGCAAAAATGTTGAAGTAGCCTTTTTTTGTGGTGGCAAGGAACTGTCTGGATGCCTAGGGAATGGCTGAACAAGTTATGGCATATAAATGTTAATAAAATATTATTGTTCTATAAGAAACTATCAGCAGGATGATTTCAGAGAGGTCCATTAAGACTTGCATGAACTGATGCTAAGGAAAGTGAGTAGAACCAAGAGAACATTGTACACAGCAACAAAAAAATTATGAGATGATCAGCTCTGATAAGTTCAACGATGAAGTGATTCAGGCCAATTCTAACATTTGTGATGGAGAGATCCATCTACATGGGGGGAGAGGAGTATGGGAACTGTTTGTGGATCACAACGTAGTATTTTCACCTTTTGTTGTTGTTTGCTTGCCTTTTTTTTCTCATTTTTTTTCCTTTTTGATCCGATTTGTCTTGTGGGGCATGAAAAATGTTTGGGAGAATTGCCTATATTTAACCTATATTGAATTACTTGCTGCCTAGGGAAGAGGATGGGGAGAAGGAAGAGAGAAAAATTTGGAACACAAGATTTTGCAATGCTGAATCTTGAAAACTATCTTTGCATGTATTTTGAAAATAAAAGGCTATCATAAAAAATGTTTTAAATAAAACTAAATAACCCATCAAACAACAACAACAACAACAACAACAACAACAACAACAACAATTCCTTACAGTATAAAGCATCTTCTATTAAGCAAATTAGGAAGATTTAAAGTTATTTCAAAGCAAAGCCCACCCAAGAACTCTCATCCACCTGAAAAGAATATCTCAAAGGCACCATTCCCAGCTGGAAAGACCCCAAGCCTACAGCACAGCCCCCCTTCCTACAAACATACAGTAGCAGGGGGCTGAGGAGAGGGTGGGTGGGATGCTCAAAACTCCCCAAAGCAGTTTATTTAAAGGGAAACTTTTGCTGAATGATTCTGCCAGATCAGCATTTGTGTCCAAGTCACGGGGGAGAGATAAAGGGCCCTATGAATTCCTAGCTCCTGACCTATAGCTCCACTCCTTAGCCCAGTCTCCCTCTTCCCCACCCTCTATGTAGAGAGCCCAAGCATGCGAGACTGCTGGCTAATCTACCGCAGGTGTCCTCTTGGGCAATCTTGTTGGAGAAGCCAGCCTGGGGAGGCAGCTGCCCAGGAGCAGCCCCAGTGGAGGCCTGAGAGCCTAATGCGTGTGCTGGCATCTCAAACCCATGAACTTTGGCTCCAGAGCTCTGCTTATTCTCAAGTCCCCTCCCCACTCAGCCGCCCCTGCCAGGAACTAGCCCTCAACCTCTGGCATTTAGGGGGAGTCGGCAGGATACAGAGCTCTCTCATGGAGATCAGCAGAGGGATGAAGGGAATCGGGAGGAATCGGAGGAGGGTCTTTTCCCCACAGGGAAAAGGCCTGGTGCTTGTAACCTGCCCAGCTTCTGTGGTATTTCTACGGGGGCAACTTCCTTCAGTAAAAAACACATAGTGGAGAAGACAGAATGTTGGCCCAGAAGTCAGGGAGGTTCAAATCTCCCCCCAGTGATCCAGAGCTCTCTAATTTCCTGGGCTTCAGGTCTCTCATCTGCAAATCAAGGGAGTTTGGTTCAT